>NW_027174708.1:0-121091 GCF_000390325.3 Nicotiana tomentosiformis | reverse complement strand
AATTCTAGTTTCTTTGCCAAAAAATGCAAAAACTGAGAAACGATCATGGCGAGGCAGTGACTATGGTTCCTTAGGTCCTAATTGATGGCCCGAAAGTTTTTTAGGCGATCCGAGTCCGGCGGCCCGGCCCACTCGGAAGGCGTGGGCAATAGCACACAAAAATATGGTAATCGAGCAGAATTCTAGTTTTTTGGCCGAAAAATGCAATAAATGAGGAACGATCATGGTGGGGCGGTTACTATGGTTCCTTAGGTCGTATTTGATGGCCCGGAAAAATTTTAGGCGATCGGGGTCCGGGGGTCCCGGAACCACTTGGAAGGGTGGGCTGCACACAAAAATATTGTAATCGGGCGGAATTCTAGTTTTTTAGCCGAAAAACGCAACAAACGAGGAATGATCATGGCTGGGCGGTGACTATGGTTCCTTAGGTCGTATTTGATAGTCCGGAAAAATTTTAGGCGATAGGGGTCCGGAGTTCCCGGGTTCACTTGGAAGGCATGGGCTATAGGACACGAATATATGGGAATCGCGCGGAATTCTAGTTTTTTGGCCGAAAAACGGAAAAAACTAGGAACGATCATGGCTGGGCGGTGACTATGGTTCCTTATGTCTTATTTGATAGTCCGGAAAAATTTTAGGCGATAGGGGCCAGGAGGTCCCGGGACCACTCGGAAGGCGTGGGCTATAACACACAAAAATATGGGAATCACGCGGAATTCTAGTTGTTTGGCCGAAAAACGCAAAAAATGAGGAACGATCATGGCGGGGTGGTTACTATGGTTCCTTAGGTCGTATTTGATGGCCCCAAAAATTTTTAGGCGATCGGGGTTCCCGGGACCCCTTAGAAGGCGTGGGCTAAAGCACATGAAAATATGGAAATCGCGCGTAATTCTAGTTTTTTGGCTGAAAAATGCAAAAGACTAGGAACGATCATGGCGGGGCGGTGACTATGGTTACTTAGGTCGTATTTGATAGTCCGGAAAATATTTGGGCGATCCGGCTCCAGGGGGCCCGACCCACTCGGAAGGCGTGGGCGATAGCACACAAAAATATGGGAATCCGACGGAATTCTAGTTTTTTGACCAAAAAATGCAAAAAATGAAGAACGATCATGGCGAGGCGGTGACTATGGTTCCTTAGGTCCTAATTGATGGCCCGAAAAGTTTTTAGGCGATCCGAGTTCGGCGGCCCGGCCCACTCGGAAGGCGTGGGCAATAACACACAAAAATATGGTAATCGAGCGGAATTCTAGTTTTTTGGCCGAAAAACGCAATAAATGAGGAACGATCATGGCAGGGCGGTGACTATGGTTCCTTAGGTCGTATTTGATGGCTCGGAAAATTTTAGGCGATCGGGGTCCACGTCTCCCGGGACCACTCGCAAGGCGTAAGCTATAGCACACGAAAATATGCAAATCGCGCGGAGTTCTAGTTTTTTGGCCGAAAAATGCAAAGCATTTGGAACGATCATGGTGGGGCAGTGACTATGGTACCTTAGGTCGTATTTGATAGTCCGAAAAAATTTTAGGCGATCGGGGTCTGCGGCTCCCCGGACCACTTGGAAGGCGTGGTATAGCACACAAAAATATGGGAATCAGGCGGAATTCTAGTTTTTTGGCCGAAAAATGCATTAAATGAGGAACGATCATGGCGGGGCGGTGACTATGGTTCCTTAGGTCGTATTTGATGGCCAGGAAAATTTTAGGCGATCGGGGTCCACGGCTCCCGGGACCACTCGCAAGGCGTAAGCTATAGCACACGAAAATATGCAAATCGGGCGGAGTTCTAGTTTTTTGGCCGAAAAATGCAAAGCATTTGGAACGATCATGGTGGGGCGGTGACTATGGTACCTTAGGTGGTATTTGATAGTCCAAAAAAATTTTAGGCGATCGGGGTCTGCGGCTCCCCGGACCACTTGGAAGGCGTGGTATAGCACACGAAAATATGGAAATCGGGCGGAATTCTAGTTTTTTGGCCGAAAAATGCAAAAAATGAGAAACGATGATGGCGGGGCGGTCACTATGGTTCCTTAGGTCGTATTTGATGGCTCGGAAAAATTTTAGGCGATCGGGGTCCGGGGGTCCCGGAACCACTTGGAAGGGAGGGCAATAGCACACAAAAATATTGTAATCGGGCGGAATTCTAGTTTTTTGTCCGAAAAACGCCACAAATGAGGAATGATCATGGCTGGGCGGTGACTATGGTTCCTTAGGTCTTATTTGATAGTACGAAAAAATTTTAGGCGATAGGGGTCCGGAGGTCCCGGGACCACTCGGAAGGTGTGGGCTATAACACACAAAAATATGGGAATCGCAAAAAACTATTTGTTTGGCCGAAAAACGCAAACAATAAGGAACGATCATGGCGGGGAGGATACTATGGTTCCTTAGGTCGTATTTGATTGCCCGAAAAAAATTTTAGGCGATCGGGGTCCGCAGCTCTTGGGACCACTCGGAATGCGTGGGTATAGCACATGAAAATATGGGAATCGTGCAAAATTCTTGGTCTTTTTCAGTAACATGCAAAAAATGTGGAAAGATCTTGGCAGGGTGGGGACTACGGTTCCTTTGGTCTTATTTGATAGTCCGAAAAAATATTAGGCGATAGGGGTCCGGAGGTCCCGGGACCACTCGGAAGGCGTGGGCTATAACACACAAAAATATGGGAATCGTGCGGAATTCTAGTTGTTTGGCCGAAAAATGCAAAAAATGAGGAACGATCATGGCGGGGCGGATACTATGGTTCCTTAGGTCGTATTTGATAGTCCGGAAAAATTTTAGGCGATAGGGGTCAGGAGGTCCCGGGACCACTCGGAAGGCGTGGGCTATAACACACAAATATTTGGGAATCACGCGGAATTCTAGTTCTTTGGCCGAAAAACGTAAAATATGAGGAACGATCATGGCGGGGTGGTTACTATGGTTCCTTAGGTCGTATTTGATGGCCCCGAAAATTTTTAGGCGATCGGGGTACGAGGTTCCCGGGACCCCTTGGAAGGCGTGGGCTAAAGCACACGAAAATATGGAAATCGCGCAGAATTCTAGTTTTTTGGCTGAAAAACGCTATAGACTAGGAACGATCATGGCGGGGCGGTGACTATGGTTCCTTAGGTCGTATTTGATAGTCCGGAAAATTTTTAGGCGATCCGGGTCCGGGGGGCCCGACCCACTCGGAAGGCGTGGGCGATAGCACACAAAAATATGGGAATCAGGTAGAATTCTAGTTTTTTGGCCAAAAAATGCAAAAAATGAGGAACGATCATGGCGAGGCGGTGACTATGGTTCCTTAGGTCCTAATTGATGGCCTGAAATATTTTTAGGCGATCCAAGTCCGGCAGCCTGACCCACTTGGAAGGCGTGGGCAATAGCTCACAAAAATATGGTAATCGAGCGGAATTCAAGTGTTTTGGCCGAAAAACGCAATAAATGAGGAACGATCATGGCGGGGTGGTGACTATGGTTCCTTAGGTCGTATTTGATGGCCCGAAAAATTTTAGGCGATCGGGGTCCACGGCTCCCGGGACCACTCGGAAGGCGTAAGCTATAGCACACGAAAATATGCAAATCGCGCGGAGTTTTAGTTTTTTGGCCAAAAAATGCAAAGCATTTGGAAAGATCATGGAGGGGCGGTGACTATGGTACCTTTGGTCGTATTTGATAGTCCGGAAAACTTTTAGGCGATCGGGGTCCGCGGCTCCCCGGACCACTTGGAAAGCGTGGTATAGTACACTAAAATATTGGAATCGGGCGTAATTGTAGTTTTTTGGCCGAAAAACGCAATAAATGAGGAACGATCATGGCGGGGCGGTGACTATGGTTCCTTAGGTCGTATTTTATGGCCCGGAAAATTTTAGGCGATCGGGGTCCATGGCTCCCGGGACCACTCGCAAGGCGTAAGCTATAGCACACGAAAATATGCAAATCGCGCGGAGTTCTAGTTTTTTGGCCAAAAAAAGCAAATCATTTGGAACGATCATGGTGGGGCGGTGACTATGGTACCTTAGGTCGTATTTGATAGTCCGAAAATTTTATAGGCGATCGGGGTCTGCGGCTCCCCGGACCACTTGGAAGGCGTGGTATAGCACACGAAAATTTGGGAATCGGGCGGAATTCTAGTTTTTTGGCCGAAAAACGCAATAAATGAGGAACGATCATGGCGGGGCGGTGACTATGGTTCCTTAGGTCGTATTTGATGGCCCGGAAAATTTTAGGCGATCGGGGTCCACGGCTCCTGGGACCACTCGCAAGGCGTAAGCTATAGCACACGAAAATATGCAAATCGCGCGGAGTTCTAGTTTTTTGGCCGAAAAATACAAAGCATTTGGAATGATCATGGTGGGGCAGTGACTATGGTACCTTAGGTCGTATTTGATAGTCCGAAACAATTTTAGGCGATCGGGGTCTGCAGCTCCCTGGACTACTTGGAAGGCGTGGTATAGCACACGAAAATATGGGAATCGGGCAGAATTCAAGTTTTTTGGCCGAAAAATGCAAAAAATGAGTAACGATGATGGCGGGGAGGTTACTATGGTTCCTTAGGTCGTATTTGACGGCCCGGAAAAATTTTAGGCGATCGAGGTCCAGGGGTCCCGGAACCACTTGGAAGGGAGGGCAATAGCACACAAAAATATTGTAATCGGGCGGAATTCTAGTTTTTTGGCCAAAAATGCCAAAAATGAGGAACGATCATGGCGAGGCGGTGACTATGGTTCCTTAGGTCCTAATTGATGGCCTGAAATCTTTTTAGGCGATCCGAGTCCGGTGACCCGACCCACTTGGAAGGCGTGGGCAGTAGCTCACAAAAATATGGTAATCGAGCGGAATTCTAGTGTTTTGGCCGAAAAACGCAATAAATGAGGAACGATCATGGCGGGGTGGTGACTATGGTTCCTTAGGTCGTATTTGATGGCCCGGAAAATTTTAGGCGATCGGGGTCCACGGCTCCCGGGACCACTCGGAAGGCGTAAGCTATAGCACACGAAAATATGCAAATCGCGCGGAGTTCTAGTTTTTGGCCGAAAAATGCAAAGCATTTGGAATGATCATGGTGGGGCGGTGACTATGGTACCTTAGGTCGTATTTGATAGTCCGAAAAATTTTTAGGCGATCGGGGTCTGCGGCTCCCCGGACCACTTGGAAGGCATGGTATAGCACACGAAAATATGGGAATCGGGCAGAATTCTTGTTTTTTGGCCGAAAAATGCAAAAAATGAGTAACGATGATGGCAGGGCAGTTACTATGGTTCCTTTGGTCATATTTGACGGCCCGGAAAAATTTTAGGCGATCGAGGTCCAGGGGTCCCGGAACCACTTGGAAGGGAGGGCAATAGCACACAAAAATATTGTAATCGGGCGGAATTCTAGTTTTTTTGCCGAAAAATGCCACAAATGAGGAATGATCATGGCTGGGCGGTGACTATGGTTCCTTAGGTCTTATTTGATAGTCCGAAAAAATTTTAGGCGATAGGGGTCCGGAGGTCCCGGGACCACTCGGAAGGTGTGGGCTATAACACACAAAAATATGGGAATCGCGCGAAATTCTAGTTGTTTGGCCGAAAAACGCAAACAATAAGGAACGATCATGGCGCGGAGGATACTATAGTTCCTTAGGTCGTATTTGATTGCCCGGAAAATGTTTTAGGCGATCGGGGTCCGCAGCTCTTGGGGCCACTCGGAATGCGTTGGTATAGCACACGAAAATATGGGAATCGTGCGAAATTCTAGGTCTTTTTCAGTAACATGCAAAAAATGTGGAAAGATCTTGGCAGGGTAGTGACTATGGTTCCTTTGGTCTTATTTGATAGTCCGGAAAAATATTAGGCGATAGGGGTCCGGAGGTCCCGGGACCACTCGGAAGGCGTGGGCTATAACACTCAAAAATATAGGAATCGCGCGGAATTCTAGTTGTTTGGCCGAAAAACGCAAAAAATGAGGAACGATCATGGCGGGGTGGTTACTATGGTTCCTTAGGTCGTATTTGATGGCCCCGAAAAGTTTTAGGCGATCAGGGTTCGGGGTTCCCGGGACTCCTTGGAAGGCGTGGGCTAAAGCACACGAAAATATGGAAATCGCGCAGAATTCTAGTTTTTTGTCTGAAAAATGCAAAAGACTAGGAACGATCATGGCGGGGCAGTGACTATGGTTCCTTAGATCGTATTTGATAGTCCGGAAAATTTTTAGGCGATCCGGCTCCGGGGGGCCCGACCCACTCGGAAGGCGTGGGCGATAGCACACAAAAATATGGGAATCGGGTGGAATTCTAGTTTTTTGGCCAAAAAATGCAAAAAATGAGGAACGATCATGGCGAGGCGGTGACTATGGTTCCTTAGGTCCTAATTGATGGCCTGAAATATTTTTAGGCGATCCGAGTCCGGCGGCCCGGCCCACTCGGAAGGCGTGGGCAATAGCTCACAAAAATATGGTAATTGAGCGGAATTCTAATTTTTTGGCCGAAAAACGCCACAAATGAGGAATGATCATGGCTGGGCGGTGACAATGGTTCCTTAGGTCTTATTTGATAGTACGAAAAAATTTTAGGCGATAGGGGTCCGGAGGTCCCGGGACCACTCGGAAGGTGTGGGCTATAACACACAAAAATATGGGAATCGCGCGAAATTCTAGTTGTTTGGCCGAAAAACGCAAACAATAAGGAACGATCATGGCGGGGAGGATACTATGGTTCTTTAGGTCATATTTGATTGCCCGAAAAAATTTTAGGCGATCGGGGTCCGCAGCTCTTGGGACCACTCGGAATGCGTGGGTATAGCACACGAAAATATGGGAATCGTGCGAAATTCTAGGTCTTTTTCAGTAACATGCAACAAATGTGGAAAGATCTTGGTAGGGTGGTGACTATGGTTCCTTTGGTCTTATTTGATAGTCCGGAAAAATATTAGGCGATAGGGGTCCGGAGGTCCCGGGACCACTCGGAAGGCGTGGGCTATAACACACAAAAATATGGGAATCGTGCGGAATTCTAGTTGTTTGGCCGAAAAATGCAAAAAATGAGGAACGATCATGGCGGGGCAGATACTATGGTTCCTTAGGTCGCATTTGATAGTCCGGAAAAATTTTAGGCGATAGGGGTCAGGAGGTCCCGGGACCACTCGGAAGGCGTGGGCTATAACACATAAAAATATGGGAATCGCGCGGAATTCTAGTTCTTTGGCTGAAAAATGCAAAAAATGAGGAACGATCATGGCGGGGTGGTTACTATGGTTCCTTAGGTCGTATTTGATGGCCCCGAAAATTTTTAGGCGATCGGGGTTCGGGGTTCCCGGGACCCCTTGGAAGGCGTGGGCTAAAGCACACGAAAATATGGAAATCGCGCAGAATTCTAGTTTTTTGTCTGAAAAACGCAAAAGACTAGGAACGATCATGGCGGGGCGGTGACTATGGTTCCTTAGGTCGTATTTGATAGTCTGGAAAATTTTTAGGCGATCCAGCTCCGGGGGTCCCGACCCACTCGGAAGGCGTGGGCAATAGCACACAAAAAAATGGGAATCGGGTGGAATTCTAGTTTTTTGGCCAAAAAACACAATAAATGAGGAACGATCATGGCGGGGCGGTGACTATGGTTCCTTAGGTCGTATTTGATAGTCCGGAAAATTTTTAGGCGATCCGGCTCCGGGGGTCCCGACCCACTCGGAAGGCGTGGGCGATAGCACACAAAAAAATGGGAATCGGGTGGAATTCTAGTTTTTTGGCCAAAAAATGCAAAAAATGAGGAACGATCATGGCGAGGCGGTGACTATGGTACCTTAGGTCCTAATTGATGGCCTGAAATTTTTTTTAGGTGATCCGAGTCCGGCGGCCCGGCCCATTTGGAAGGCGTGGGCAATAGCTCACAAAAATATGGTAATCGAGCGGAATTCTAGTTTTTTGGCCGAAAAACGCAATAAATGAGGAACGATCATGGCGGGGCGGTGACTATGGTTCCTTAGGTCATATTTGATGGCCCGGAACATTTTAGGCGATCGGGGTCCACGGCTCCCGGGACCACTCGGAAGGCGTAAGCTATAGCACACGAAAATATGCAAATCGCGCGGCGTTCTAGTTTTTTGGCCGAAAAATGCAAAGCATTTGGAACGATCATGGAGGGCGGTGACTATGGTACCTTAGGTCGTATTTGATAGTCTGGAAAAATTTTAGGCGGTAGGGGTCCACTGCTCCCCGGACCACTTGGAAGGCGTGGTATAGTACACGAAAATATTGGAATCGGGCGTAACTGTAGTTTTTGGCCGAACAACGCAATAAATTAGGAACGATCATGGCGGGGCGGTGACTATGGTTCCTTAGGTCGTATTTGATGGCCCGGAAAATTTTAGGCGATCGGGGTCCATGGCTCCCGGGACCACTCGCAAGGCGTAAGCTATAGCACACGAAAATATGCAAATCGCGCGGAGTTCTAGTTTTTTGGCCGAAAAATGCAAAGCATTTCGAACGATCATGGTGGGGCGGTGACTATGGTACCTTAGGTCATATTTGATAGTCCGGAAAAATTTTAGGCGATTGGGATCCGGAGACCCGGGACCACTCGGAAGGCGTGGGCTACAACACACAAAAATATGGGATCGCGCGGAATTCTAGTTTTTTGGCCGAAAAACGCAATAAATGAGGAACGATCATGGCGTGGCGGTGACTATGGTTCCTTAGGTCGTATTTGATGGCCCGGAAAATTTTAGGCGATCGGGGTCCACGGCTCCCGGGACCACTCGCAAGGCGTAAGCTATAGCACACGAAAATATGCAAATCGCGCGGAGTTCTAGTTTTTTGGCCGAAAAATGCAAAAAATTTGGAATGATCATGGTGGGGCGGTGACTATGGTACCATAGGTCGTATTTGATAGTCCGAAAAAATTTTAGGCAATCGGGGTTTGCGGCTCCCCGGACCACTTGGAAGGCCTGGTATAGCACACGAAAATATGGGAATCGGGCGAAATTCTAGTTTTTTGGCCGAAAAATGCAAAAAATGAGTAACGATGATGGCGGGGCGGTTACTATGGTTCCTTAGGTCGTATTTGACGGCCCGGAAAAATTTTAGGCGATCGGGGTCCGGGGGTCCCGGAACCACTTGGAAGGGAGGGCAATAGCACACAAAAATATTGTAATCGAGCGGAATTCTAGTTTTTTGGCCAAAAAACGCCACAAATGAGGAATGATCATGGCTGGGCGGTGACTATGGTTCCTTAGGTCTTATTTGATAGTCCGAAAAAATTTTAGGCGATAGGGGTCCGGAGGTCCCGGGACCACTCGGAAGGTGTGGGCTATAACACACAAAAATATGGGAATCACGCGAAATTCTAGTTGTTTGGCCGAAAAACGCAAACAATAAGGAACGATCATGGCGCGGAGGATACTATGGTTCCTTAGGTTGTATTTGATGGCCCCGAAAATTTTTAGGCGATCGGAGTTCGGGGTTCCCGGGACCCCTTGGAAGGCGTGGGCTAAAGCACACGAAAATATGGAAATCGCGCAGAATTCTAGTTTTTTGTCTGAAAAACGCAAAAGACTAGGAACGATCATGGCGGGGCGGTGACTATGGTTCCTTAGGTCGTATTTGATAGTCCGGAAAAATTTTAGGCGATCCGGCTCCGGGGGGCCCGACCCTCTCGGAAGGCGTGGGCGATAGCACACAAAAATATGGGAATCGGGTGGAATTCTAGTTTTTTGGCCAAAAAATGCAAAAAATGAGGAACGATCATGGCGAGGCGGTGACTATGGTTCCTTAGGTCCTAATTGATGGCCTGAAATATTTTTAGGCGATCCGAGTCCGGCGGCCCGGCCCACTCGGAAGGCGTGGGCAATAGCTCACAAAAATATGGTAATCCAGCGGAATTCTAGTTTCTTGGCCGAAAAACGCAATAAATGAGGAACGATCATGGCGGGGCGGTGACTATGGTTCCTTAGGTCGTATTTGATGGCCCGGAAAATTTTAGGCGATCGGGGTCCACGGCTCCCGGGACCACTCGGAAGGCGTAAGCTATAGCACACGAAAATATGCAAATCGCGCGGAGTTCTAGTTTTTTGGCCGAAAAATGCAAAGCATTTGGAACGATCATGGAGGGGCGGTGACTATGGTACCTTAGGTCGTATTTGATAGTCCGGAAAAATTTTAGGCGATCGGGGTCCGCGGCTCCCCGGACCACTTGGAAGGCGTGGTATAGCACATGAAAATATTGGAATCGGGCGTAATTCTAGTTTTTTGGCCGAAAAATGCAAAAGATGAGAAACGATGATGGCGGGGCGGTTACTATGGTTCCTTAGGTCGTATTTGACGGCCCGGAAAAATTTTAGGCGATCGGGGTCCGGGGGTCCCGGAACCACTTGGAAGGGTGGGCAATAGCACACAAAAATATTGTAATCGGGCGGAATTCTAGTTTTTTGGCCGAAAAACGCAACAAATGAGGAATGATCATGGCTGGGCGGTGACTATGGTTCCTTAGGTCGTATTTGATAGTCCGAAAAAATTTTAGGCGATAGGGGTCCGGAGTTCCCGGGTTCACTTCGAAGGCGTGGGCTATAGGACACGAAAATATGGGAATCGCGCGGAATTCTAGTTTTTTGGCCGAAAAATGGAAAAAACTAGGAACGATCATGGCTGGGCGGTGACTATGGTTCCTTAGGTCTTATTTGATAGTCCGGAAAAATTTTAGGCGATAGGGGTCCGGAGACCCAGGACCACTCGGAAGGCGTGGGCTAAAACACACAAAAATATGGGAATCGCGCGGAATTCTAGTTGTTTGGCCGAAAAACGTAAAAAATGAGGAACGATCATGGCGGGGCGGATACTATGGTTCCTTAGGTCGTATTTGATAGTCCGGAAAAATTTTAGGCGATAGGGGTCAGGAGGTCCCGGGACCACTCGGAAGGCGTGGGCTATAACACACAAAAATATGGGAATCGCGCGGAATTCTAGTTGTTTGGCCGAAAAACGCAAAAAATGAGGAACGATCATGGCGGGGTGGTTACTATGGTTCCTTAGGTCGTATTTGATGGCCAGGCAAATTTTTAGACGATCGGGGTTCGGGGTTCCCGGGACCCCTTTGAAGGCGTGGGCTAAAGCACACGAAAATATGGAAATCGCGAGGAATTCTAGTTTTTTGGCTGAAAAATGCAAAAGACTAGGAACGATCATGGCGGGGAGGTGACTATGGTTCCTTAGGTCGTATTTGATAGTCCGGAAAAGTTTTAGGCGATCCGGCTCCGGGGGGCCTGACCCACTCGGAAGGTGTGGGCGATATCACACAAAAATATGAGAATCGGGCGGAATTTTAGTTTTTTGGCCAAGAAATGCAAAAACTGAGGAATGATCATGGCAAGGTGGTGACTATGGTTCCTTAGGTCCTAATTGATGGCCCGAAAAATTTTTTAGGCGATCCGAGTCCGGCGGCCCGGCCCACTCGGAAGGCGTGGGCAGTAGCACACAAAAATATGGTAATCGAGCGGAATTCTAGTTTTTTGGCCGAAAAATGCAATAAATGAGGTACGATCATGGCGAGGCGGTGACTATGGTTCCTTAGGTCGTATTTGATGGCCCGAAAAATTTTAGGCGATCGGGGTCCACGGCTCCCGGGACCACTCGGAAGGCGTAAGCTATAGCACACTAAAATATGCAAATCGCGCGGAGTTCTAGTTTTTTGGCCAAAAAATGCAAAGCATTTCGAACGATCATGGTGGGGTGGTGACTATGGTACCTTAGGTCGTTTTTGATAGTCCGGAAATATTTTAGGCGATCGGGGTCCGCGGGTCCCCGGACCACTTGGAAGGCGTGGGTATAGCACACGAAAATATGGGAATCGGGCGTAGTTCTATTTTTTTGGCTGAAAAATGCAAAAAATGAGAAACGATGATGGCGGGGCGGTTACTATGGTTCCTTAGGTAGTATTTGACGGCACGCAAAAGTTTTAGGCGATCGGGGTCCGGGGGTCCCGGAACCACTTGGAAGGGTGGGCAATAGCACACAAAAATATTGTAATCGGGCGGAATTCTAGTTTTGTGGCCGAAAAACGCAACAAATGAGGAATGATCATGGCTGGGTAGTGACTATGGTTTCTTAGGTCGTATTTGATAGTCCGGAAAAATTTTAGGCGATAGGGGTCAGGAGGTCTCGGGACCACTCGGAAGGCGTGGGCTATAACACACAAAAATATGGGAATCGCGCGGAATTCTAGTTGTTTGGCCGAAAAATGCAAAAAATGAGGAATGATCCTGGCGGGGCGGATACTATGGTTCCTTAGGTCGTATTTGATAGTCCGGAAAAATTTTAGGCGATAGGGGTCAGGAGGTCCCGGGACCACTCGGAAGGCGTGGGCTATAACACACAAAAATATGGGAATCGCGCGGAATTCTAGTTGTTTGGCCGAAAAACGCAAAAAATGAGGAACGATCATGGCGGGGTGGTTACTATGGTTCCTTAGGTCGTATTTGATGGCACGGCAAATTTTTAGACGATCGGGGTTCGGGGTTCGGGGTTCCCGGGACCCCTTGGAAGGCGTGGGCTAAAGCACACGAAAATATGGAAATCGCGCGGAATTCTCATTTTTTTGCTGAAAAATGCAAAAGACTAGGAACGATCATGGCGGGGCGGTGACTATGGTTCCTTAGGTCGTATTTGATAGTCCGGAAAAATTTTAGGCGATAGGGGTCCGGAGTTCCCGGGTTCACTTGGAAGGTGTGGGCTATAGGACACGAAAATATGGGAATCGCGCGGAATTCTAGTTTTTTGGCCGAAAAACGGAAAAAACTAGGAACGATCATGGCTGGGCGGTGACTATGATTCCTTAGGTCTTATTTGATAGTCCGGAAAATTTTTAGGCGATAGGGGTCCGGAGACTCGGGACCACTCGGAAGGCGTGGGCTATAACACACAAAAATATGGGATCGCGCGGAATTCTAGTTCTTTGGCCGAAAAATGCAAAACATGTGGAACGATCATGGCGGGGCGGATACTATGGTTCCTTAGGTCGTATTTGATAGTCCGAAAAATTTTTAGGCGATAGGGGTCCGGAGGTCCCGGGACCACTCGGAAGGTGTGGGCTATAACACACAACAATATGGGAATCGCGCGAAATTCTAGTTGTTTGGCCGAAAAATGCAAAAAATGAGGAACGATCATGGCGGGGCGGATACTATGGTTCCTTAGGTTGTATTTGATAGTCCGGAAAAATTATAGGCGATAGGGGTCAGGAGGTACCGGGACCACTCGGAAGGCGTGGGCTATAACACACAAAAATATGGGAATCGCGCGGAATTCTAGTTGTTTAGCCAAAAAATGCAAAATATGCGGAACGATCATGGCGGGGTGGTTACTATGGTTCCTTAGGTCGTATTTGATGGCCTGGAAAATTTTTAGGCGATCGGGGTTCGGGGTTCCCGGGACCCCTTGGAAGGCGTGGGCTTTAGCACACGAAAATATGGAAATCGCATGGAATTCTAGTTTTTTGCTGAAAAACGCAAAAGACTTGGAACGATCATGGCGGGGCGGTGACTATGGTTCCTTAGGTCGTATTTGATAGTCCGGAAAATTTTTAGGTGATCCGTCTCCGGGGGGCCCGACCCACTCGGAAGGCGTGGGCGAGATAGCATACAAAAATATGGGAATCAGGCGGAATTCTAGTTTTTTGGCCAAAAAATGCAAAAAATGAGGAACGATCATGGCGAGGCAGTGACTATGGTTCCTTAGGTTCTAATTGATGGGCCGAAAAATTTTTAGGCGATCCGAGTCCGCCGGCCTGGTCCACTCGGAAGGCGTGGGCAATAGCACACAAAAATATTGTAATTGAGCGGAATTCTAGTTTTTTGGCCGAAAAATGCAATAAATGAGGAACGATCATGGCGGGGCGGTGACTATGGTTCCTTAGGTCATATTTGATGGCCCGGAAAATTTTAGGCGATCGGGGTCCACGGCTCCCGGGACCACTCGGAAGGCGTAAGCTATAGCACACTAAAATATGCAAATCGCGCGGAGTTCTAGTTTTTTGGCCGAAAAATGCAAAGCATTTGGAACGATCATGGTGGGGCGGTGACTATGGTACCTTAGGTCGTATTTGATAGTCCGGAAAAATTTTAGGCGATCGGGGTCCGCGGCTCCCCGGACCACTTGGAAGGCGTGGGTATAGCACACGAAAATATGGGAATCGGGCGTAATTCTAGTTTTTTGGCCGAAAAATGCAAAAAATGAGAAACGATGATGGCGGGGCGGTTACTGTGGTTCCTTAGGTCGTATTTGACGGCCCAGAAATATTTTAGGCGATCGGGGTCCGGGGGTCCCGGAACCACTTGGAAGGGTGGGCAATAGCACACAAAAATATTGTAATCGGGCGGAATTCTAGTTTTTTGGCAGAAAAACGCAACAAATGAGGAATGATCATGGCTGGGCGGTGACTATGGTTCCTTAGGTCATATTTGATAGTCCGAAAAATTTTTAGGCGATTGGGGTCCGGAGTTCCCGGGTTCACTTGGAAGGCGTGGGCTATAGGACACGAAAATATGGGAATCGCGCGGAATTCTAGTTTTTTGGCCGAAAAACGGAAACAACTAGGAACGATCATGGCTAGGCGGTGACTATGGTTCCTTAGGTATTATTTGATAGTCCGGAAAAATTTCAGGCGATAGGGGTCCGGAGACCCGGGACCACTCGGTAGGCATGGGCTATAACACACAAAAATATGGGATAGCGCGGAATTCTAGTTGTTTGGCCGAAAAATGCAAAATATTAGGAACGATCATAGTGGGGCGGTGACTATGGTACCTTAGGTCGTATTTGATAGTCTGGAAAAATTTTAGACGATCGGGGTCCGGAGGTCCCGGGACCACTCGGAAGGTGTGGGCTATAACACACGAAAATATGGGAATCGCGCGGAATTCTAGTTGTTTGGCCAAAAAACGCAAATAATGAGGAACGATCATAGCGGGGCGGATACTATGGTTCTTAAGGCCGTATTTGATGGCCCGGAAAAAGTTTAGGTGATCGGGGTCCGGGGGTCCCGGAACCACTTGGAAGGGTGGGCAATAGCACACAAAAATATTGTAATCGGGCGGAATTCTAGTTTTTTGGCCGAAAAACGCAACAAATGAGGAATGATCATGGCTGGGCGGTGACTATGGTTCATTAGGTTGTATTTGATGGCCCGGAAAATTTTAGGCGATCAAGGTCCACGGCTCCCGGGACCACTCAGAAGGCGTAAGCTATAGCACACTAAAATAAGCAAATCGCGCGGAGTTCTAGTTTTTTGGCCGAAAAATGCAAAGCATTTGGAACGATCATGGTGGGGCGGTGACTATGGTACCTTAGGTCGTATTTGATAGTCCGGAAAAATTTTAGGCGATCGGGGTCTGCGGCTCCCCGGACCACTTGGAAGGCGTGGGTATAGCACACGAAAATATGGGAATCGGGCGTAATTCTAGTTTTTTGGCCGAAAAACGCAAAAAATGAGGAATGATCATGGCTGGGCGGTGACTATGATTCCTTAGGTCGTATTTGATAGTCCAGAAAAATTTTAGACGATAGGGGTCCAGAGTTCCCTGGTTCACTTGGAAGGCGTGGGCTATAAGACACGAAAATATGGGAATCGCGCGGAATTCTAGTTTTTTGGCCGAAAAATGAAAAAAACTAGGAACGATCATGGCTGGGCGGTGACAATGGTTCCTTAGGTCTTATTTGATAGTACGGAAAAATTTTAGGCAATGGGGGTCCGGAGACCCGGGACCACTCGGAAGGCATGGGCTATAACACATAAAAATATGGGATAGCGCGGAATTCTAGTTGTTTGGCCGAAAAACGCAAAAAATGAGGAACGATCATGGCGGGGCGGATACTATAGTTCCTTAGGTCGTATTTGATAGTCCAGAAAAATTTTAGGCGATAGGGGTCCGGAGGTCCCGGGACCGCTCGGAAGGTGTGGGCTATAACACACAAAAATATGGGAATCGCGCGGAATTCTAGTTGTTTGGCCGAAAAATGCAAAAAATTAGGAACAATCATGGCGGGGTGGTTACTATGGTTCCTTAGGTCGTATTTGATTGCCCGGAAAAATTTTAGGCGATCGGGGTTCGGGGTTCCCGGGACCCCTTGGAAGGCGTGGGCTAAAGCACACGAAGATATGGAAATCGCGCGGAATTCTAGTTTTTTGGCTGAAAAACGCAAAAGACTAGGAACGATCATGGCAGGGAGGTGACTATGGTTCCTTAGGTCCTATTTGATAGTCCGGAAAATTTTTAGGCGATCCGGCTCCGGGGGGCCCGACCCACTCGGAAGGCGTGGGCGATAGCACACAAAAATATTGGAATCGGGCGGAATTATAGTTTTTTGGCCAAAAAATGCAAAAAATGAGGAACGATCATGGCGAGGCGGTGACTATGGTTCCTTAGGTCCACATTGATGGCCCGAAAATTTTTTAGGCGATCCGAGTCCGGCGGTCCGGCCCACTCGGAAGGCGTGGGCAATAGCACACAAAAATATGGTAATCCAGCGGAATTCTAGTTTTTTGGCTGAAAAATGCAATAAATGAGGAACGATCATGGCGGGTCGATGACTATGGTTCCTTAGGTCGTATTTGATGGCCCGGAAAATTTTAGGCGATCAAGGTCCACGGCTCACGGGACCACTCAGAAGGCGTAAGCTATAGCACACTAAAATATGCAAATCGCGCGAAGTTCTAGTTTTTGGCCGAAAAATGCAAAGCATTTGGAACGATCATGGTGGGGCGGTGACTATGGTACCTTAGGTCGTATTTGATAGTCCGGAAAAATTTTAGGCGATCGGGGTCTGCGGCTCCCCGGACCACTTGGAAGGCGTGGGTA
Source organism: Nicotiana tomentosiformis (assembly GCF_000390325.3). Lineage (NCBI taxonomy): Eukaryota > Viridiplantae > Streptophyta > Magnoliopsida > Solanales > Solanaceae > Nicotiana > Nicotiana tomentosiformis. The sequence continues at coordinate 104,291 of NW_027174708.1, read as the reverse complement.
TAGCACACGAAAATATGGGAATCGGGCGTAATTCTAGTTTTTTGGCCGAAAAACACAACAAATGAGGAATGATCATGGCTGGGCGGTGACTATGAATCCTTAGGTCGTATTTGATAGTCCAGAAAAATTTTAGACGATAGGGGTCCAGAGTTCCTGGGTTCACTTGGAAGGCGTGGGCTATAAGACACGAAAATATGGGAATCGCGCGGAATTCTAGTTTTTTGGCCGAAAAACGGAAAAAACTAGGAACGACCATGGCTGGGCGGTGACAATGGTTCCTTAGGTCTTATTTGATAGTATGGAAAAATTTTAGGCGATAGGGGTCCGGAGACCCGGGACCACTCGGAAGGCGTGGGCTATAACACACAAAAATATGGGATAGCGCGGAATTCTAGTTGTTTGGCCGAAAAACGCAAAAAATGAGGAACGATCATGGCGGGGCGGATACTATAGTTCCTTAGGTCGTATTTGATAGTCCAAAAAAATTTTAGGCAATAGGGGTCCGGAGGTCCCGGGACCGCTCGGAAGGTGTGGGCTATAACGCACAAAAATATGGGAATCGCGCGGAATTCTAGTTGTTTGGCAAAAAAACGCAAAAAATGAGGAACGATCATGGCGTGGCGGATACTATCGTTCCTTAGGTCGTATTTGATAGTCCGGAAAAATATTAGGCGATAGGGGTCAGGAGGTCCCGGGACCACTCGGAAGGCTTGGGCTATAACATACAAAAATATAGGAATCGCGCGGAATTCTAGTTGTTTGGCCGAAAAATGCAAAAAATGAGGAACGATCATGGCGGGGTGGTTACTATGATTCCTTAGGTCATATTTGATGGCCCGGTAAATTTTTAGGCGATCGGGGTTCGGGGTTCCCGGGACCCTTGGAAGGCGTGGGCTAAAGCACACGAAAATATGGAAATCGCGCGGAATTCTAGTTTTTTGGCAGAAAAATGCAAAAGACTAGGAACGATCATGGCGGGGCGGTGATTATGGTTCCTTAGATCGTATTTGATAGTCCGGAAAATTTTTAGGCGATCCGGCTCCGGGGGGCCCGACCTACTCGGAAGGCGTGGGCGATAGCACACAAAAATATGGGAATCGGGCGGAATTCTAGTTTTTTGGCCAAAAAATGCAAAAAATGAGAAACGATGATGGCGAGGCGGTTACTATGGTTCCTTAGGTCGTATTTGACGGCCCGGAAAAATTTTAGGCGATCGGGGTCCGGGGGTCCCAGAACCACTTGGAAGGGTGGGCAATAGCACACAAAAATATTGTAATCGGGCGGAATTCTAGTTTTTTGGCAGAAAAACGCAACAAATGAGGAATGATCATGGCTGGGCGGTGACTATGGTTCCTTAGGTCATATTTGATAGTCCGAAATTTTTTTAGGCGATTGGGGTCCGGAGTTCCCGGGTTCACTTGGAAGGAGTGGGCTATAGGACACGAAAATATGGGAATCGCGCGGAATTCTAGTTTTTTGGCCGAAAAACGGAAACAACTAGGAACGATCATGGCTGGGCGGTGACTATGGTTCCTTAGGTATTATTTGATAGTCCGGAAAAATTTTAGGCGATAGGGGTCGGGAGACCCGGGACCCCTCGGTAGGCATGGGCTATAACACACAAAAATATGGGATAGCGCGGAATTCTAGTTGTTTGGCCGAAAAACGCAAAAAATTAGGAACGATCATGGTGGGGCGGTGACTATGTTACCTTAGGTTGTATTTGATAGTCCGGAAAAATTTTAGGCAATCGGGGTCCGGAGGTCCCGGGACCACTCGGAAGGTGTGGGCTATAACACACGAAAATATGGGAATCGCGCGGAATTCTAGTTGTTTGGCCGAAAAACGCAAATAATGAGGAACGATCATGGCGGGGCGGATACTATGGTTCCTTAGGTTGTATTTGATAGTCCGGAAAAATTATAGGCGATAGGGGTCAGGAGGTACCGGGACCACTCGGAAGGCGTGGGCTATAACACACAAAAATATGGGAATCGCGCGGAATTCTAGTTGTTTAGCCAAATAATGCAAAATATGCGGAACGATCATGGCGGGGTGGTTACTATGGTTCCTTAGGTCGTATTTGATGGCCTGGAAAATTTTTAGGCGATCGGGGTTCGGGGTTCCCGGCTTCACTTGGAAGGCGTGGGCTTTAGCACACGAAAATATGGAAATCGCATGGAATTCTAGTTTTTTGGCTGAAAAACGCAAAAGACTTGGAACGATCATGGCGGGGTGGTGACTATGGTTCCTTAGGTCGTATTTGATAGTCCGGAAAAATTTTAGGCGATAGGGGTCCGGAGGTCCCGGGACCACTCGGAAGGTGTGGGCTATAACACACAACAATATGGGAATCGCGCGGAATTCTAGTTGTTTGGCCGAAAAACGCAAAAAATGAGGAACGATCATGGCGGGGCGGATACTGTGGTTCCTTAGGTTGTATTTGATAGTCCAGAAAAATTATAGGCGATAGGGGTCAGGAGGTACCGGGACCACTCGGAAGGCGTGGGCTATAACACACAAAAATATGGGAATCGCGCGGAATTCTAGTTGTTTAGCCAAATAATGCAAAATATGCGGAACGATCATGGCGGGGTGGTTACTATGGTTCCTTAGGTCGTATTTGATGGCCTGGAAAATTTTTAGGCGATCGGGGTTCGGGGTTCCCGGGACCCCTTGGAAGGCGTGGGCTTTAGCACACGAAAATATGGAAATCGCATGGAATTCTAGTTTTTTGGCTGAAAAACGCAAAAGACTTGGAACGATCATGGCGGGGCGGTGACTATGGTTCCTTAGGTCGTATTTGATAGTCCGGAAAATTTTTAGCTGATCCGTCTCCGGGGGCCCGACCCACTCGGAAGGCGTGGGCGAGATAGCATACAAAAATATGGGAATCGGGCGGAATTCTAGTTTTTTGGCCAAAAAATGCAAAAAATGAGGAACGATCATGGCGAGGCTGTGACTATGGTTCCTTAGGTCCACATTGATGGCCCGAAAAATTTTTAGGCGATCCGAGTCCGCCGGCCTGGCCCACTCGGAAGGCGTGGGCAATAGCACACAAAAATATTGTAATTGAGCGGAATTCTAGTTTTTTGGCCGAAAAATGCAATAAATGAGGAACGATCATGGCGGGGCGGTGACTATGGTTCCTTAGGTCGTATTTGATGGCCCGGAAAATTTTAGGCGATCGGGGTCCACGGCTCCCGGGACCACTCGGAAGGCGTAAGCTATAGCACACTAAAATATGCAAATCGCGCGGAGTTCTAATTTTTTGGCCGAAAAATGCAAAGCATTTGGAACGATCATGGTGGGGCGGTGACTATGGTATCTTAGGTCGTATTTGATAGTCCGGAAAATTTTTAGGCGATCGGGGTCCGCGGCTCCTCGGACCACTTGGAAGGCGTACGTATAGCACACGAAAATATGGGAATCGGGCGTAATTCTAGTTTTTTGGCCGAAAAATGCAAAAAATGAGAAACGATGATGGCGGGGCGGTTACTATGGTTCCTTAGGTCGTATTTGACGGCCCGGAAATATTTTAGGCGATCGGGGTCCGGGGGTCCCGGAACCACTTGGAAGGGTGGGCAATAGCACACAAAAATATTGTAATCGGGCGGAATTCTAGTTTTTTGGGAGAAAAACGCAACAAATGAGGAATGATCATGGCTGGGCTATAACGCACAAAAATATGGGAATCGCGCGGAATTCTAGTTGTTTGGCAAAAAAACGCAAAAAATGAGGAACGATCATGGCGTGGCGGATACTATCGTTCCTTAGGTCGTATTTGATAGTCCGGAAAAATATTAGGCGATAGGGGTCAGGAGGTCCCGGGACCACTCGGAAGGCTTGGGCTATAACATACAAAAATATAGGAATCGCGCGGAATTCTAGTTGTTTGGCCGAAAAATGCAAAAAATGAGGAACGATCATGGCGGGGTGGTTACTATGATTCCTTAGGTCATATTTGATGGCCCGGTAAATTTTTAGGCGATCGGGGTTCGGGGTTCCCGGGACCCCTTGGAAGGCGTGGGCTAAAGCACACGAAAATATGGAAATCGCGCGGAATTCTAGTTTTTTGGCAGAAAAATGCAAAAGACTAGGAACGATCATGGCGGGGCGGTGATTATGGTTCCTTAGATCGTATTTGATAGTCCGGAAAATTTTTAGGCGATCCGGCTCCGGGGGGCCCGACCTACTCGGAAGGCGTGGGCGATAGCACACAAAAATATGGGAATCGGGCGGAATTCTAGTTTTTTGGCCAAAAAATGCAAAAAATGAGAAACGATGATGGCGGGGCGGTTACTATGGTTCCTTAGGTCGTATTTGACGGCCCGGAAAAATTTTAGGCGATCGGGGTCCGGGGGTCCCAGAACCACTTGGAAGGGTGGGCAATAGCACACAAAAATATTGTAATCGGGCGGAATTCTAGTTTTTTGGCAGAAAAACGCAACAAATGAGGAATGATCATGGCTGGGCGGTGACTATGGTTCCTTAGGTCATATTTGATAGTCCGAAATTTTTTTAGGCGATTGGGGTCCGGAGTTCCCGGGTTCACTTGGAAGGAGTGGGCTATAGGACACGAAAATATGGGAATCGCGCGGAATTCTAGTTTTTTGGCCGAAAAACGGAAACAACTAGGAACGATCATGGCTGGGCGGTGACTATGGTTCCTTAGGTATTATTTGATAGTCCGGAAAAATTTTAGGCGATAGGGGTCGGGAGACCCGGGACCCCTCGGTAGGCATGGGCTATAACACACAAAAATATGGGATAGCGCGGAATTCTAGTTGTTTGGCCGAAAAACGCAAAAAATTAGGAACGATCATGGTGGGGCGGTGACTATGTTACCTTAGGTTGTATTTGATAGTCCGGAAAAATTTTAGGCAATCGGGGTCCGGAGGTCCCGGGACCACTCGGAAGGTGTGGGCTATAACACACGAAAATATGGGAATCGCGCGGAATTCTAGTTGTTTGGCCGAAAAACGCAAATAATGAGGAACGATCATGGCGGGGCGGATACTATGGTTCCTTAGGTTGTATTTGATAGTCCGGAAAAATTATAGGCGATAGGGGTCAGGAGGTACCGGGACCACTCGGAAGGCGTGGGCTATAACACACAAAAATATGGGAATCGCGCGGAATTCTAGTTGTTTAGCCAAATAATGCAAAATATGCGGAACGATCATGGCGGGGTGGTTACTATGGTTCCTTAGGTCGTATTTGATGGCCTGGAAAATTTTTAGGCGATCGGGGTTCGGGGTTCCCGGCTTCACTTGGAAGGCGTGGGCTTTAGCACACGAAAATATGGAAATCGCATGGAATTCTAGTTTTTTGGCTGAAAAACGCAAAAGACTTGGAACGATCATGGCGGGGTGGTGACTATGGTTCCTTAGGTCGTATTTGATAGTCCGGAAAAATTTTAGGCGATAGGGGTCCGGAGGTCCCGGGACCACTCGGAAGGTGTGGGCTATAACACACAACAATATGGGAATCGCGCGGAATTCTAGTTGTTTGGCCGAAAAACGCAAAAAATGAGGAACGATCATGGCGGGGCGGATACTATGGTTCCTTAGGTTGTATTTGATAGTCCGGAAAAATTATAGGCGATAGGGGTCAGGAGGTACCGGGACCACTCGGAAGGCGTGGGCTATAACACACAAAAATATGGGAATCGCGCGGAATTCTAGTTGTTTAGCCAAATAATGCAAAATATGCGGAACGATCATGGCGGGGTGGTTACTATGGTTCCTTAGGTCGTATTTGATGGCCTGGAAAATTTTTAGGCGATCGGGGTTCGGGGTTCCCGGGACCCCTTGGAAGGCGTGGGCTTTAGCACACGAAAATATGGAAATCGCATGGAATTCTAGTTTTTTGGCTGAAAAACGCAAAAGACTTGGAACGATCATGGCGGGGCGGTGACTATGGTTCCTTAGGTCGTATTTGATAGTCCGGAAAATTTTTAGCTGATCCGTCTCCGGGGGCCCGACCCACTCGGAAGGCGTGGGCGAGATAGCATACAAAAATATGGGAATCGGGCGGAATTCTAGTTTTTTGGCCAAAAAATGCAAAAAATGAGGAACGATCATGGCGAGGCTGTGACTATGGTTCCTTAGGTCCACATTGATGGCCCGAAAAATTTTTAGGCGATCCGAGTCCGCCGGCCTGGCCCACTCGGAAGGCGTGGGCAATAGCACACAAAAATATTGTAATTGAGCGGAATTCTAGTTTTTTGGCCGAAAAATGCAATAAATGAGGAACGATCATGGCGGGGCGGTGACTATGGTTCCTTAGGTCGTATTTGATGGCCCGGAAAATTTTAGGCGATCGGGGTCCACGGCTCCCGGGACCACTCGGAAGGCGTAAGCTATAGCACACTAAAATATGCAAATCGCGCGGAGTTCTAGTTTTTTGGCCGAAAAATGCAAAGCATTTGGAACGATCATGGTGGGGCGGTGACTATGGTATCTTAGGTCGTATTTGATAGTCCGGAAAATTTTTAGGCGATCGGGGTCCGCGGCTCCTCGGACCACTTGGAAGGCGTACGTATAGCACACGAAAATATGGGAATCGGGCGTAATTCTAGTTTTTTGGCCGAAAAATGCAAAAAATGAGAAACGATGATGGCGGGGCGGTTACTATGGTTCCTTAGGTCGTATTTGACGGCCCGGAAATATTTTAGGCGATCGGGGTCCGGGGGTCCCGGAACCACTTGGAAGGGTGGGCAATAGCACACAAAAATATTGTAATCGGGCGGAATTCTAGTTTTTTGGGAGAAAAACGCAACAAATGAGGAATGATCATGGCTGGGCGGTGACTATGGTTCCTTAGGTCATATTTGATAGTCCGAAAAATTTTTAGGCGATTGGGGTCCGGAGTTCCCGGGTTCACTTGGAAGGCGTGGGCTATAGGACACGAAATATGGGAATCGCGCGGAATTCTAGTTTTTTGTCCGAAAAACGGAAACAACTAGGAACGATCATGGCTGGGCGGTGACTATGGTTCCTTAGGTATTATTTGATAGTCCGAAAAAATTTAAGGCGATAGGGGTCCGGAGACCCGGGGCCACTCGGTAGGCATGGGCTATAACACACAAAAATATGGGATAGCGCGGAATTCTAGTTGTTTGGCCGAAAAATGCAAAATATTAGGAACGATCATGGTGGGGCGGTGACTATGGTACCTTAGGTCGTATTTGATAGTCTGGAAAAATTTTAGACGATCGGGGTCCGGAGGTCCCGGGACCACTCGGAAGGTGTGGGCTATAACACACGAAAATATGGGAATCGCGCGGAATTCTAGTTGCTTGGCCGAAAAACGCAAATAATGAGGAACGATCATAGCGGGGCGGATACTATGGTTCCTAAGGCCGTATTTGACGGCCCGGAAAAAGTTTAGGTGATCGGGGTCCGAGGGTCCCGGAACCACTTGGAAGGGTGGGCAATAGCACACAAAAATATTGTAATCGGGCGGAATTCTAGTTTTTTGGCCGAAAAACACAACAAATGAGGAATGATCATGGCTGGGCGGTGACTATGGTTCCTTAGGTCGTATTTGATAGTCCGGAAAAATTTTAGGCGATAGGGGTCTGGAGGTCCCGGGACCACTCGGAAGGCGTGGGCTATAACACACAAAAATATGGGAATCACGCGAAATTCTAGTATTTTGGCCGAAAAACACAAAAAATGAGGAACGATCATGGCGGGGCGGATACTATGGTTCCTTAGATCGTATTTGATTGCCTGGAAAAATTTTAGGCGATCGGGGTCCGCGGCTCTTGGGACCACTCGGAATGCGTGGGTATAGCACACGAAAATATGGGAATCGGGCGAAATTCTAGGTCTTTTTCAGTAACATGCAAAAAATGTGGTAAGATCTTGGCAGGGCGGTGACTATGGTTCATTTGGTCTTATTTGATAGTCCGGAAAAATATTAGGCGATAGGGGTCCGGAGGTCCCGGGACCACTCGGAAGGCGTGGGCTATAATATCACACAAAAATATGGGAATCGCGCGGAATTCTAGTTGTTTGGCCGAAAAACACAAAAAATGAGGAACGATCATGGCGGGGCGGATACTATGGTTCCTTAGGTCGTATTTGATAGTCCGAAAAAATTTTAGGCGATAGGGGTCAGGAGGTCCCGGGACCACTCGGAAGGCGTGGGCTATAACACACAAAAATTTGGTAATCGAGCGGAATTCTAGTATTTTGGCCGAAAAACACAATAAATGAGGAACGATCATGGCGGGGCAGTGACTATGGTTCCTTAGGTCGTATTTGATGGCCCGAAAAATTTTAGGCGATCGGGGTCCACGGCTCCCGGGACCACTCAGAAGGTGTAAGCTATAGCACACGAAAATGTGCAAATCGCGCGGAGTTCTAGTTTTTTGGCCGAATAATGCAAAGCATTTGGAACGATAATGGTAGGGCGGTGACTATGGTACCTTAGGTCGTATTTGATAGTCCAGAAACATTTTAGGCGATCGGGGTCCGCGGCTCCCCGGACCACTTGGAAGGAGTGGGCTATAACACACAAAAATATGGGATCGCGCGGAATACTAGTTGTTTGGTCGAAAAACGCAAAAAAAGAGGAACGATCATGGCAGGGCGGATACTATGGTTCCTTAGGTCGTATTTGATGGTCCAGAAAATTTTTAGGCGATAGGGGTCCGGAGGTCCCGGGACCACTCGGAAGGCATGGGCTATAACACACAAAAATATGGGAATCACGCGAAATTCTAGTTGTGTGGCCGAAAAATGCAAAAAATGAGGAACGATCATGGCGTGGCGGATACTATGGTTCCTTAGGTCGTATTTGATTGCCTGGAAAAATTTTAGGCGATCGGGGTCCGCGGCTCTTGGGACCACTCGGAATGCGTGGGTATAGCACACGAAAATATGGGAATCGGGCGAAATTCTAGGTCTTTTTCAGTAACATGCAAAAAATGTGGAAAGATCTTGGCAGAGAGGTGACTATGGTTCCTTTGGTCTTATTTGATAGTCCGGAAAAATTTTAGGCGAGAGGGATCAGGAGGTCCCGGGACCACTCGGAAGGCGTGGGCTATAACACACAAAAATATGGGAATCGCGCGGAATTCTAGTTGTTTGGCCGAAAAATGCAAAAAATAAGGAACGATCATGGCAGGGCGGATACTATGGTTCCTTAGGTCGTATTTGATTGCCCGGAAAATTTTTAGGCGATCGGGGTCCGCGGCTCTTGGGACCACTCGGAATGCGTGGGTATAGCACACGAAAATATGGGAATCGGACGGAATTCTAGTTTTTGACCAAAAAATGCAAAACATGAGGAACAATCATGGCGAGGCGGTGACTGTGGTTCCTTATGTCCTAATTGATGGCCCGAAAAGTTTTTAGGCGATCCGAGTCCGGCGGCCCGGCCCACTCGGAAGGCGTGGGCAATAACACACAAAAACATGGTATTCGAGCGGAATTCTAGTTTTTTGGCCGAAAAACACAATAAATGAGGAACGATCATGGAGGGGCGGTGACTATGGTTCCTTAGGTCGTATTTGATGGCCCAGAAAATTTTAGGCGATCGGGGTCCATGGCTCCCGGGACCACTCGGAAGGCGTAAGCTATAGCACACGAAAATATGCAAATCGCGCGGAATTCTAGTTTTTTGGCCGAAAACTGCAAAGCATTTGGAACGATCATGGTGGGGCGGTGACTATGGTACCTTAGGTCGTATTTGATAGTCCGAAAAAATTTTAGGCGATCGGGGTCTGCGGCTCCCCGGACCACTTGGAAGGCGTGGTATAGCACACGAAAATATGGGAATCGGGCGGAATTCTAGTTTTTTGGCCGAAAAACGCAATAAATGAGGAACGATCATGGTGGGGTGGTGACAATAGTTCCTTAGGTCGTATTTAATGGCCCGGAAAATTTTAGGCGATCGGGGTCCCCGGCTCCCGGGACCACTCGCAAGGCGTAAGCTATAGCACACGAAAATAGGCAAATAGCGCGGAGTTCTAGTTTTTTGGCCGAAAAATGCAAAGCATTTGGAACGATCATGGTGGGGCGGTGACTATGGTACCTTAGGTCGTATTTGATAGTCCAAAAAAATTTTAGGCGATCGAGGTCTGCGGCTCCCCGGACCACTTGGAAGGCGTGGTATAGCACACGAAAATATGGGAATCGGGCGAAATTCTAGTTTTTTGGCCGAAAAATGCAAAAAATGAGAAACGATGATGGTGGGGCGGTTACTATGGTTCCTTATGTCGTATTTGACGGCCAGGAAAAATTTTAGGCGATCGGGGTCCGGGGGTCCCGGAACCACTTGGAAGGGAGGGCAATAGCACACAAAAATATTGTAATCGGGCGAAATTCTAGTTTTTTGGCCGAAAAACGCCACAAATGAGGAATGATCATGGCTGGGCGGTGACTATGGTTCCTTAGGTCTTATTTGATAGTCCGAAAAAATTTTAGGCGATAGGGGTCCGGAGGTCCCGGGACCACTCGGAAGGTGTGGGCTATAACACACAAAAATATGGGAATCGCGCGAAATTCTAGTTGTTTGGCCGAAAAACGCAAACAATTAGGAACGATCATGGCGGGGAGGATACTATGGTTCCTTAGGTCGTATTTGATTGCCCGAAAAAAATTTTAGGCGATTGGGGTCCGCAGCTCTTGGGACCATTCGGAATGCGTGGGTATAGCACACGAAAATATGGGAATCGTGCGAAATTCTAGGTCTTTTTCAGTAACATGCAAAAAATGTGGAAAGATCTTGGCAGGGTGGTGACTATGGTTCCTTTGGTCTTATTTGATAGTCCGGAAAAATATTAGGCGATAGGGGTCTGGAGGTCCCGGGACCACTCGGAAGGCGTGGGCTATAACACACAAAAATATAGGAATCGCGCGGAATTCTAGTTGTTTGGCCGAAAAACGCAAAAAATGAGGAACGATCATGGCGGGGTGGTTACTATGGTTCCTTAGGTCGTATTTGATGGCCCCGAAAATTTTTAGGCTATCGGGGTTCGAGGTTCCCGGGACCCCTTGGAAGGCGTGGGCTATAGCACACGAAAATATGGAAATCGCGCAGAATTCTAGTTTTTTGTCTGAAAAACGCAAAAGACTAGGAACGATCATGGCGGGGCGATGACTATGGTTCCTTAGGTCGTATTTGATAGTCCGGAAAATTTTTAGGCGATCCGGCTCCGGGGGGCCCGACCCACTCGGAAGGCGTGGGCGATAGCATACAAAAATATGGGAATCGGGTGGAATTCTAGTTTTTTGGCCAAACAATGAGGAACGATCATGGCGAGGCGGTGAATATGGTTCCTTAGGTCCTAATTGATGGCCTGAATGTTTTTTAGGCGATCCGAGCCCGGCGGCCCGGCCCACTCGGAAGGCGTGGGCAATAGCTCACAAAAATATGGTAATCGAGCGAAATTCTAGTTTTTTGGCCGAAAAACACAATAAATGAGGAACGATCATGGCGGGGCAGTGACTATGGTTCCTTAGGTCGTATTTGATGGCCCGGAAAATTTTAGGCGATCGGGGTCCACGGCTCCCGGGACCACTCGGAAGGCGTAAGCTATAGCACACGAAAATATGCAAATCGCGCGAAGTTCTAGTATTTTGGCCGAAAAATGCAAAGCATTTGGAACGATCATGGAGGGGCGGTGACTATGGTACCTTAGGTCGTATTTGATAGTCCGGAAAAATTTTAGTCGATCGGGGTCCGCGGCTCCCCGGACCACTTGGAAGGCGTGGTATAGCACACGAAAATATTGAAATCGGGCGTAATTCTAGTTTTTTGGCCGAAAAATGCAAAAGATTAGAAACGATGATGGCGGGGTGGTTACTATGGTTCCTTAGGTCGTATTTGACGGCCAGGAAAAAATTTTGGCGATCGGGGTCCGGGGGTCCCGGAACCACTCGGAATGCGTGGGTATAGCACACAAAAATATTGGAATCGGGCGGAATTCTAGTTTTTTGGCCGAAAAACGCCACAAATGAGGAATGATCATGGCTGGGCGGTGACTATGGTTCCTTAGGTCTTATTTGATAGTCCGAAAAAATTTGAGGCGATAGGGGTCCGGAGGTCCCGGGACCACTCGTAAGGTGTGGGCTATAACACACAAAAATATGGGAATCGCGCGGAATTCTAGTTGTTTGGCCGAAAAACGCAAAAAATGAGGAACGATCATGGCGGGGTGGTTACTATGGTTCCTTAGGTCGTATTTGATGGCCCCGAAAATTTTTAGGCGATCGGGGTTCGGGGTTCCCGGGACCCCTTGGAAGGCGTGGGCTAAAGCATACGAAAATATGGAAATCGCGCAGAATTCTAGTTTTTTATCTGAAAAACGCAAAAGACTAGGAAAGATCATGGCGGGGCTGTGACTATGGTTCCTTAGGTCGTATTTGATAGTCCGGAAAATTTTTAGGCGATCCGGCTCCGGGGGCCCGACCCACTCGGAAGGCGTGGGCGATAGCACACAAAAATATGGGAATCGGGTGGAATTCTAGTTTTTTGGCCAAAAAATGCAAAAAATGAGGAACGATCATGGCGAGGCGGTGACAATGGTTCCTTAGGTCCTAATTGATGGCCTGAAATTTTATTAGGCGATCCGAGTCCGGCGGTCCGGCCCACTCGGGAGGCGTGGGCAATAGCTCACAAAAATATGGTAATCGAGCGGAATTCTAGTTTTTTACCGAAAAACGCAATAAATGAGGAACTATCATGGCGGGGCGGTGACTATGGTTCCTTAGGTCGTATTTGATGGCCCGGAAAATTTTAGGCGATCGGGGTCCACGGCTCCCGGGACCACTCGGAAGGCGTAAGCTATAGCACACGAAAATATGCAAATCGCGCGGAGTTCTAGTTTTTTGGCCGAAAAATGCAAAGCATTTGGAACGATCATGGTGGGGCGGTGACTATGGTACCTTAGGTCGTATTTGATAGTCCGGAAAAATTTTAGGCGATCGGGGTCCGCGGCTCCCCGGACCACTTGGAAGGCGTGGGTATAGCACACGAAAATATGGGAATCGGGCGTAATTCTAGTTTTTTGGCCGAAAAATGCAAAAAATGAGAAACGATGATGGCGGGGCGGTTACTATGGTTCCTTAGGTCGTATTTGACGGCCCGGAAAAATTTTAGGCGATCGGGGTCCGGGGGTCCCGGAACCACTTGGAAGGGTGGGCAATAGCACACAAAAATATTGTAATCGGGCGGAATTCTAGTTTTTTGGCCGAAAAACGCAACAAATGAGGAATGATCATGGCTGGGCGGTGACTATGGTTCCTTAGGTCGTATTTGATAGTCCGGAAAAATTTTAGGCGATAGGGGTCCGGAGTTCCCGGGTTCACTTGGAAGGCGTGGGCTATAGGACACGAAAATATGGGAATCGCGCGGAATTCTAGTTTTTTGGCCGAAAAACGGAAAAAACTAGGAACGATCATGGCTGGGCGGTGACTATGGTTCCTTAGGACTTATTTGATAGTCCGGAAAAATTTTAGGCGATAGGGGTCTGGAGACCCAGGACCACTCGGAAGGCGTGGGCTATACCACACAAAAATATGGGAATCGCGCGGAATTCTAGTTGTTTGGCCGAAAAACGCAAAATATGAGGAACGATCATGGCGGGGCGGATACTATGGTTCCTTAGGTCGTATTTCATAGTCCGGACAAATTTTAGGCGATAGGGGTCAGGAGGTCCCGGGACCACTCGGAAGGCGTGGGCTATAACAAACAAAAATATGGGAATCGCGCGGAATTCTAGTTGTTTGGCCGAAAAATGCAAAAAATGAGAAACGATCATGGCGGGGTTGTTACTATGGTTCCTTAGGTCGTATTTGATGGCCCGGAAAATTTTTAGACGATCGGGGTTCCCGGGACCCCTTGGAAGGCGTGGGTTAAAGCACACGAAAATATGGAAATCGCGCGGAATTCTAGTTTTTTGGCTGAAAAATGCAAAAGACTAGGAACGATCATGGCGGGGCGGTGACTATGGTTCCTTAGGTCGTATTTGATAATCCGAAAAATTATTAGGCGATCCGGCACCGGGGGGCCCGACCCACTCGGAAGGCGTGGGCGATATCACACAAAAATATGAGAATCGGGCGTAATTCTAGTTTTTTGGCATAAAAATGCAAAAAATGAGGAACGATCATGGCGAGGTGGTGACTATGGTTCCTTAGGTCCTAATTGATGGCCCGAAATATTTTTAGGCGATCCGAGTCCGGCGGCTCGGCCCACTCGGAAGGCGTGGGCAATAGCACACAAAAATATGGTAATCGAGCGGAATTCTAATTTTTTTGCCGAAAAACGCAATAAATGAGGTACGATCATGGCGAGGCGGTGACTGTGGTTCCATAGGTCGTATTTGATGGCCCGGAAAATTTTAGGAGATCGGGGTCCATGGCTCCCGTGACCACTCGGAAGGCGTAAGCTATAGCACACTACAATATGCAAATCGCGCGGAGTTCTAGTTTTTTGGCCAAAAAATGCAAAGCATTTCGAACGATCATGGTGGGGCGGTGACTATGGTACCTTAGGTCGTTTTTGATAGTCCGGAAAAATTTTAGGCGATCGGGGTCCGCGGCTCCCCGGATCACTTGGAAGGCGTGGGTATAGCACACGAAAATATGGGAATCGTGCGTAGTTCTAGTTTTTTGGCCGAAAAATGCAAAAAATGAGAAACGATGATGGCGGGGCGGTTACTATGGTTCCTTAGGTAGTATTTCATGGCCCGCAAAATTTTTAGGCGATCGGGGTCCGGGGGTCGCAGAACCACTTGGAAGGGTGGGCAATAGCACACAAAAATGTTGTAATCGGGCGGAATTCTAGTTTTTTGGCCGAAAAACGCAACAAATGAGGAATGATCATGGTTGGGCAGTGACTATGGTTTCTTAGGTCGTATTTGATAGTCCGGAAAAATTTTACGCGATAGGGGTCAGGAGGTCCCGGGACCACTCGGAAGGCGTGGGCTATAACACACAAAAATATGGGAATCGCGCGGAATTCTAGTTGTTTGGCCGAAAAACGCAAAAAATGAGGAACGATCATGGCGGGGCGGATACTATGGTTCCTTAGGTCGTATTTGATAGTCCGGAAAAATTTTAGGCGATAGGGGTCAGGAGGTCCCGGGACCACTCGGAAGGCGTTGGCTATAACACACAAAAATATGGGAATCGCGCGGAATTCTCGTTTTTTTACTGAAAAATGCAAAAGACTAGGAACGATCATGGTGGGGTGGTGACTATGGTTCCTTAGGTCGTATTTGATAGTCCGGAAAAATTTTAGGCGATAGGGGTCCGGAGTTCCCGGGTTCACTTGGAAGGCGTGGGCTATAGGACACGAAAATATGGGAATCGCGCGGAATTCTAGTTTTTTGGCCGAAAAATGGAAAAAACTAGGAACGATCATGGCTGGGCGGTGACTATGGTTCCTTAGGTCTTATTTGATAGTCCGGAAAATTTTTAGGCGACAGGGGTCCGGAGACCCGGGACCACTCGGAAGGCGTGGGCTATAACACACAAAAATATGGGATCGCGCGGAATTCTAGTTCTTTGGCCGAAAAATGCAAAGAATGAGGAACGATCATGGCGGGGCGGATACTATGGTTCCTTAGGTAGTATTTGATAGTCCGGAAAATTTTTAGGCGATAGGGGTCCGGAGGTCCCCGGACCACTCGGAAGGTGTGGGCTATAACACACAACAATATGGGAATCGCGCGGAATTCTAGTTGTTTGGCCGAAAAACGCAAAAAATGAGGAACGATCATGGCGGGGCGGATACTATGGTTCCTTAGGTCGTATTTGATAGTCCGTAAAAATATTAGGCGATAGGGGTCAGGAGGTCCCGGGACCACTCGGAAGGCGTGGGCTATAACACACAAAAATATGGGAATCGCGCGGAATTCTAGTTGTTTGGCCGAAAAACGCAAAAAATGAGGAACGATCATGGCGGGGCGGATACTATGGTTCCTTAGGTCGTATTTGATAGTCCGGATAAATTTTAGGCGATAGGGGTCAGGAGGTCCTGGGACCACTCGGAAGGCGTGGGCTATAACACACAAAAATATGGGAATCGCGCGGAATTCTAGTTGTTTGGCCGAAAAACCCAAAAAATGAGGAACGATCATGGCAAGGTGGTTACTATGGTTCCTTAGGTCGTATTTGATGGCCCGGCAAATTTTTAAAAGATCGGGGTTCGGGGTTCCCGGGACCCCTTGGAAGGCGTGGGCTAAAGCACACGAAAATATGGAAATCGCGCGGAATTCTCATTTTTTTACTGAAAAATGCAAAAGACTAGGAACGATCATGGCTGGGTGGTGACTATGGTTCCTTAGGTCGTATTTGATAGTCCGGAAAAATTTTAGGCGATAGGGGTCCGGAGTTCCCGGGTTCACTTGGAAGGCGTGGGCTATAAGACACGAAAATATGGGAATCGCGCGGAATTCTAGTTTTTTGGCCGAAAAATGGAAAAAACTAGGAACGATCATGGCTGGGCGGTGACTATGGTTCCTTAGGTCTTATTTGATAGTCCGGAAAATTTTTAGGCGACAGGGGTCCGGAGACCCGAGACCACTTGGAAGGCGTGGGCTATAACACACAAAAATATGGGATCGCGCGGAATTCTAGTTCTTTGGCCGAAAAATGCAAAGAATGAGGAACGATCATGGCGGGGCGGATACTATGGTTCCTTAGGTAGTATTTGATAGTCCGGAAAATTTTTAGGCGATAGGGGTCCGGAGGTCCCCGGACCACTCGGAAGGTGTGGGCTATAACACACAACAATATGGGAATCGCGCGGAATTCTAGTTGTTTGGCCGAAAAATGCAAAAAATGAGGAACGATCATGGCGGGGAGGATACTATGGTTCCTTAGGTCGTATTTGATAGTCCGTAAAAATATTAGGCGATAGGGGTCAGGAGGTCCCGGGACCACTCGGAAGGCGTGGGCTATAACACACAAAAATATGGGAATCGCGCGAAATTCTAGTTGTTTAGCCGAAAAAAGCAAAATATGCAGAACGATCATGGCGGGGTGGTTACTATGGTTCCTTAGGTCGTATTTGATGGCCCGGAAAATTTTTAGGCGATCGGGGTTCGGGGTTCCCGAGACCCCTTGGAAGGCGTGGGCTAAAGCACACGAAATATGGAAATCGCACGGAATTCTAGTTTTTTGGCTGAAAAACGCAAAAGACTAGGAACGATCATGGCGGGGCGGTGACTATGGTTCCTTAGGTCGTATTTGATAGTCCGGAAAATTTTTAGGCGATCCGTCTCCGGGGGGCCCGACCCACTCGGAAGGCGTGGGCGAGATAGCATACAAAAATATGGGAATCGGGCGGAATTCTAGTTTTTTGGCGAAAAAATGCAAAAAATGAGGAACGATCATGGCGAGGCAGTGACTATGGTTCCTTAGGTCCTAATTGATGGCCCAAAAAATTTTTAGGCGATCCGAGTCCGGCGGCCTGGCCCACTGGGAAGGCGTGGGCAATAGCACACAAAAATATTGTAATTGAGCGGAATTCTAGTTTTTTGGCCGAAAAACGCAATAAATGAGGAACGATCATGGCGGGGCGGTGACTATGGTTCCTTAGGTCGTATTTGATGGCCCGGAAAATTTTAGGCGATCCGGGGTCCACGGCTCCCGGGACCACTCGGAAGGCGTAAGCTATAGCACACTAAAATATGCAAATCGCGCGGAGTTCTAGTTTTTTGGCCGAAAAATGCAAAGCATTTGGAACGATCATGGTGGGGCGGTGACTATGGTATCTTAGGTCGTATTTGATCGTCCGGAAAAATTTTAGGCGATCGGGGTCCGCGGCTCCCCGGACCACTTGGAAGGAGTGCGTATAGCACACGAAAATATGGGAATCGGGCGTAATTCTAGTTTTTTGGCCGAAAAATGCAAAAAATGAGAAACGATGATGGCGGGGCGGTTACTATGGTTCCTTAGGTCGTATTTGAAGGCCCGGAAAAATTTTAGGCGATCGGGGTCCGGGGGTCCCGGAACCACTTGGAAGGGTGGGCAATAGCACACAAAAATATTGTAAACGGGCGGAATTCTAGTTTTTTGGCAGAAAAACGCAACAAATGAGGAATGATCATAGCTGGGCGGTGACTATGGTTCCTTAGGTCATATTTGATAGTCCGAAAATTTTTTAGGCGATTGGGGTCCGGAGTTCCCGGGTTCACTTGGAAGGCCTGGGCTATAGGACACGAAAATATGGGAATCGCGCGGAATTCTAGTTTTTTGGCCGAAAAACGGAAACAACTAGGAACAATCATGGCTGGGCGGTGACTATTGTTCCTTAGGTATTATTTGATAGTCCCAAAAAATTTTAGGCGATAGGGGTCCGGAGACCCGGGACCACTCGGTAGGCATGGGCTATAACACACAAAAATATGGGATAGCGCGGAATTTTAGTTGTTTGGACGAAAAACGCAAAACATTAGGAACGATCATGGTGGGGCGGTGACTGTGGTACCTTAGGTCATATTTGATAGTCCGGAAAAATTTTAGGCGATCGGGGTCCGGAGGTCCCGGGACCACTCGGAAGGTGTAGGCTATAACACACGAAAATATGGGAATCGCGCGGAATTCTAGTTGTTTGGCCAAAAAACACAAATAATGAGGAAAGATCATGGCGGGGAGGATACTATGGTTCCTAAGGCCGCATTTGACGGCCCGGAAAAATTATAGGCGATCGGGGTCCGGGGGTCCCGGAACCACTTGGAAGGGTGGGCAATAGCACACAAAAATATTGTAATCGGGCGGAATTCTAGTTTTTGGCCGAAAAACGTAACAAATGAGGAATGATCATGGCTGGGCGGTGACTATGGTTCCTTAGGTCGTATTTGATAGTCCGAAAAAATTTTAGGCGATAGGGGTCCGGAGTTCCCGGCTTCACTCGGAAGGCATGGGCTATAGGACACGAAAATATGGGAATCGCGCGTAATTCTAGTTTTTTGGCCGAAAAATGGAACGATCATGGCAGGGTGGTTACTATGGTTCCTTAGGTCGTATTTGATGGCCCGGCAAATTTTTAGACGATCGGGGTTCGGGGTTCCCGGGACCCCTTGGAAGGCGTGGGCTAAAGCACACGAAAATATGAAAATCGCGCAGAATTCTAGTTGTTTGGCCGAAAAATGCAAAAACTTAGGAACGATCATGGTGGGGCGGTGACTATGGTACCTTAGGTCGTATTTGATAGTCCGGAAAAATTTTAGGCGATCGTGGTCCGGAGGTCCCGGGACCACTCGGAAGGTGTAGGCTATAACACACAAAAATATGGAAATCGCACGGAATTCTAGTTGTTTGGCCGAAAAACGCAAAAAATGAGGAACGATCATGGCGTGGCGGATACTATCGTTCCTTAGGTCGTATTTGATTGCCCGGAAAAATATTAGGCGATAGGGGTCAGGAGGTCCCGGGACCACTCGGAAGGCGTGGGCTATAACACACAAAAATATGGGAATCGCGCGGAATTCTAGTTGTTTGTCCGAAAAACGCAAAAAATGAGGAACAATCATGGCGGGGTGGTAACTACGGTTCCTTAGGTCGTATTTGATTTCCTGGAAAAATTTTAGGCGATCGGGGTTCGGGGTTCCCGGGACCCCTTGGAAGGCGTGGGCTAAAGCACACGAAAATATGGAAATCGCGCGAAATTCTAGTTTTTTGGCTGAAAAACGCAAAAGACTAGGAACAATCATGGCGGGGAGGTGACTATGGTTCCTTAGGTCGTATTTGATAGTCCGGAAAATTTTTAGGCGATCCGGCTCCGGGGGCCCGACCCACTCGGAAGGCGTGGGCGATAGCACACAAAAATATTAGAATCGGGCGGAATTATAGTTTTTTGGCCAAAAAATGCAAAAAATGAGGAACGATCATGGCGAGGCGGTGACTATGGTTCCTTAGGTCCACATTGATGGCCCGAAAAAATTTTAGGCGATCCGAGTCCGGCGGCCCGGCCCACTCGGAAGGGTGGGCAATAGCACACAAAAATATTATAATCGGGCGGAATTCTAGTTTTTTGGCCGAAAAATGCAACAAATGAGGAATGATCATGGCTGGGAGGTGACTATGGTTCCTTAGGTCGTATTTGATAGTCCGGAAAAATTTTAGGCGATAGGGGTCAGGAGGTCCCGGGACCACTCGGAAGGCGTGGTATATAACACACAAAAATATAGGAATCGCGCGGAATTCTAGTTGTTTGGCCGAAAAACGGAAACGATCATGGCAGGGCGGATACTATGGTTCCTTAGGTCGTATTTGATTGCCCGGAAAAATATTAGGCGATAGGGGTCAGGAGGTCCCGGGACCACTCGGAAGGCGTGGGCTATAACACACAAAAATATGGGAATCGCGCGGAATTCTCGTTGTTTGGCCCAAAAACGCAAAAAATGAGGAACAATCATGGCGTGGTGGTTACTATGGTTCCTTTGGTCGTATTTGATTGCCCGGAAAAATTTTAGGCGATCGGGGTTCGGGGTTCCCGGGACCCCTTGGAAGGCGTAGGCTAAAGCACACGAAAATATGGAAATCGCGCGGAATTCTAGTTTTTTGGCTGAAAAACGCAAAAGACTAGGAACGATCATGGTGGGGAGGTGACTATGGTTTCTTATGTCGTATTTGATAGTCCGAAAAATTTTTAGGCGATCCGGCTCCCGGGGGCCCGACCCACTCGGAAGGCGTGGGCGATAGCACACAAAAATATTGGAATCGGGCAGAATTATAGTTTTTTGGCCAAAAAATGCAAAAAAAAGAGGAACGATCATGGCGAGGCGGTGACTATGGTTCCTTAGGTCCACATTGATGGCCCAAAAATTTTTTAGGCGATCCGAGTCCGGCGGCCTGGCCCACTCGAAAGGCGTGGGCAATAGCACACAAAAATATGGTAATCGAGCGGAATTCTAGTTTTTTGGCCCAAAAATGCAATAAATGAGGAATGATCATGGCGGGTCAATGACTATGGTTCCTTAGGTCGTATTTGATGGCCTGGAAAATTTTAGGCGATCGGGGTCCACGGCTCCCGGGACCACTCAGAAGGCGTAAGCTATAGCACACTAAAATAAGCAAATCGCGCGGAGTTCTAGTTTTTTGGCCGAAAAATGCAAAGCATTTGGAACGATCATGGTGGGGCGGTGACTATGGTACCTTAGGTCGTATTTGATAGTCCGGAAAAATTTTAGGCGATCGGGGTCTGCGGCTCCCCGGACCACTTGGAAGGCGTGGGTATAGCACACGAAAATATGGGAATCGGGCGTAATTCTAGTTTTTTGGATGAAAAATGCAAAAAATTAGAAACGATGATGGCGGGGCGGTTACTATGGTTCCTTAGGTCGTATTTGATGGCCCGAAAAAATTTTAGGCGATCGGGGTCCGGGGGTCCCGGATCCACTTGGAAGGGTGGGCAATAGCACACAAATATATTGTAATCGGGCGGAATTCTAGTTTTTTGGCCGAAAAACGCAACAAATGAGGAATGATCATGGCTGGGCGGTGACTATGGTTCCTTAGGTCGTATTTGATAGTCCGGAAAAATTTTAGGCGATCGGGGTCCGCGGCTCCCCGGACCACTTGGAAGGCGTGGGTATAGCACATGAAAATATGGGAATCGGGCGTAATTCTAGTTTTTTGGCCGAAAAATGCAAAACATGAGAAACGATGATGGTGGGGCAGTTACTATGGTTCCTTTGGTCGTATTTGAAGGCCCAGAAAAATTTTAGGTGATCGGGGTCCGGGGGTCCCGGAACCACTTGGAAGGGTGGGCAATAGCACACAAAAATATTGTAATCGGGCGGAATTCTAGTTTTTTGGCAGAAAATCGCAACAAATGAGGAATGATCATAGCTGGGCGGTGACTATGGTTCCTTAGGTCATATTTGATAGTCCGAAAAAATTTTAGGCGATTGGGGTCCGGAGTTCCCGGATTCACTTGGAAGGCGTGGGCTATAGGACACGAAAATATGGGACTCGCGCGGAATTCTAGTTTTTTGGCCGAAAAACGGAAACAACTAGGAACGATCATGGCTGGGCGGTGACTATGGTTCCTTAGGTATTATTTGATAGTCCCGAAAAATTTTAGGCGATAGGGGTCCGGAGACCCGGGACCACTCGGTAGGCATGGGCTATAACACATAAAAATATGGGATAGCGCGGAATTCTAGTTGTTTGGCCGAAAAATGCAAAAAATTAGGAACGATCATGGTGGGGCGGTGACTATGGTATCTTAGGTCATATTTGATAGTCCGGAAAAATTTTAGGCGATAGGGGTCCGGAGGTCCCGGGACCACTCGGAAGGTGTGGGCTTATAACACACGAAAATATGAGAATCGCGCGGAATTCTAGTTGTTTGGCCGAAAAACGCAAATAATGAGGAAAGATCATGGCGGGGCGGATACTATGGTTCCTAAGGCCGTATTTGATGGCCCGGAAAAATTTTAGGCGATCGGGGTCCGGGGGTCCCGGAACCACTTGGAAGGGTGGGCAATAGCACACAAAAATATTGTAATCGTGCGGAATTCTAGTTTTTTGGCCGAAAAACGCAACAAATGAGGAATGATCATGGCTGGGCGGTGACTATGGTTCCTTAGGTCGTATTTGATAGTCCGGAAAAATTTTAGGCGATAGGGGTCCGGAGTTCCCGGCTTCACTCGGAAGGCATGGGCTATAGGACACGAAAATATGGGAATCGCGCGGAATTCTAGTTTTTTGGCCAAAAAACGGAAAAATCTAGGAACGATCATGGCTGGGCGGTGACTATGGTTCCTTAGGTATTATTTGATAGTCCGGAAAAATTTTAGGCAATAGGGGTCCGGAGACCCGGGACCACTCGGTAGGCATGGGCTATAACACACAAAAATATGGGATAGCGCGAAATTCTAGTTGTTTGGCCGAAAAACACAAAAAATTAGGAATGATCATGGTGGGGCGGTGACTATGGTACCTTAGGTCGTATTGTAATAGTCCGGAAAAATTTTAGGCGATCGGGGTCCGGAGGTCCCGGGACCACTCGGAAGGTGTGGGCTATAACACACAAAAATATGGGAATCGCGCGGAATTCTAGTTGTTTGGCCGAAAAACGCAAAAAATGAGGAACGATCATGGTTGGGAGGTGACTATGGTTCCTTAGGTCATATTTGATAGTCCGGAAAAATTTTAGGCGATAGGGGTCAGGAGGTCCCGGGACCACTAGGAAGGCGTGGGCTATAACACACAAAAATATAGGAATCGCGCGGAATTCTAGTTGCTTGGCCGAAAAACGGAAACAATCATGGCGGGGCGGATACTATGGTTCCTTAGGTCGTATTTGATTGCCCGGAAAAATATTAGGCGATAGGGGTCAGGAGGTCCCGGGACCACTCGGAAGGCGTGGGCTATAACACACAAAAATATGGGAATCGCGCGGAATTCTAGTTGTTTGGCCGAAAAACGCAAAAAATGAGGAATAATCATGGCGGGGTGGTTACTATGGTTCCTTAGGTCGTATATGATTGCCCGAAAAAATTTTAGGCGATCGGGGTTCGGGGTTCCCGTGACCCCTTGGAAGGCGTAGGCTAAAGCACACGAAAATATGGAAATCGCGCGGAATTCTAGTTTTTTGGCTGAAAAACGCAAAAGACTAGGAACGATCATGGCGGGGAGGTGACTATGGTTCCTTAGGTCGTATTTGATAGTCCGGAAAATTTTTAGGCGATCCGGCTCCGGGGGCCCGACCCACTCGGAAGGCGTGGGCGATAGCACACAAAAATATTGGAATCGGGCGGAATTATAGTTTTTTGGCCAAAAAATGCAAAAAAAGAGGAACGATCATGGCGAGGCGGTGACTATGGTTCCTTAGGTCCACATTGATGGCCCGAAAATTTTTTAGGCGATCCGAGTCCGGCGGCCCGGCCCACTCGGAAGGCGTGGGCAATAGCACACAAAAACATGGTAATCGAGCGAAATTCTAGTTTTTTGGCCGAAAAATGCAATAAATGAGGAATGATCATGGCGGGGCGATTACTATGGTTCCTTAGGTCGTATTTGATGGCCCAGAAAATTTTAGGCGATAATAAGCAAATCGCGCGGAGTTCTTGTTTTTTGGCCAAAAAATGCAAAGCATTTGGAACGATCATGGTGGGGCGGTGACTATGGTACCTTAGGTCGTATTTGATAGTCCGGAAAAATTTTAGGCGATCGGGGTCTGCGGCTCCCCGGACCACTTGGAAGGCGTGGGTATAGCACACGAAAATATGGGAATCGGGCGTAATTCCAGTTATTTGGCTGAAAAATGCAAAAAATGAGAAACGATGATGGCGGGGCGGTTACTATGGTTCCTTAGGTTGTATTTGATGGCCCGAAAAAATTTTAGGCGATCGGGGTCCGGGGGTCCCGGATCCACTTGGAAGGGTGGGCAATAGCACACAAATATATTGTAATCGGGCGGAATTCTAGTTTTTTGGCCGAAAAACGCAACAAATGAGGAATGATCATGGCTGGGCGGTGACTATGGTTCCTTAGGTTGTATTTGATAGTCCGGAAAATTTTTAGGCGATCGGGGTCCGCGGCTCCCCGGACCACTTGGAAGGCGTGGGTATAGCACACGAAAATATGGGAATCGGGCGTAATTCTATGTTTTTGGCCGAAAAATGCAAAAAATGAGAAACGATGATGGCGGGGCGGTTACTATGGTTCCTTAGGTCATATTTGATGGCCCGGAAAAATTTTAAGCGACCGGGGTCCGGGGGTCCCGGAACCATTTGGAAGGGTGGGCAATAGCACACAAAAATATTGTAATCGGGCGGAATTCTAGTTTTTTGGCCCAAAAACGCAACAAATGAGGAATGATTATGGCTGGGCGGTGACTATGGTTCCTTAGGTCGTATTTGATAGTCCGGAAAAATATTAGGCGATAGGGGTCAGGAGGTCCCGGGACCACTCGGAAGGCGTGGGCTATAACACACAAAAATATGGGAATCGCGCGGAATTCTAGTTGTTTGGCCGAAAAACGCAAAAAATGAGGAACAATCATGGCGGGGTGGTTACTATGGTTCCTTAGGTCGTATTTGATAGTCCGGAAAATTTTTAGGCGATCCGGCTCCGGGGGCCCGACCCACTCGGAAGGCGTGGGCGATAGCACACAAAAATATTGGAATCGGGCGGAATTATAGTTTTTTGGCCAAAAAATGCAAAACATGAGGAACAATCATGGCGAGGCGGTGACTATGGTTCCTTAGGTCCACATTGAGGGCCCGAAAAAATTTTAGGCGATCCGAGTCCGGCGGCCCGGCCCACTCGGAAGGGTTGGCAATAGCACACAAAAATATTGTAATCGGGCGGAATTCTAGTTTTTTGGCCGAAAAATGCAACAAATGAGGAATGATCATGGCTGGGAGGTGACTATGGTTCCTTAGGTCGTATTTGTTAGTCCGGAAAAATTTTAGGCAATAGGGGTCAGGAGGTCCCGGGACCACTCGAAAGGCGTGGGCTATAACACACAAAAATATAGGAATCGCGCAGAATTCTAGATGTTTGGCCGAAAAACGGAAACGATCATGGCGGGGCGGATACTATGGTTCCTTAGGTCGTATTTGATTGCCCGGAAAAATATTAGGCGATAGGGGTCAGGAGGTCCCGGGACCACTCTGAAGGCGTGGGCTATAACACACAAAAATATGGGAATCGCGCGGAATTCTAGTTGTTTGGCCAAAAAATGCAAAAAATGAGGAACAATCATGGCGGGGTGGTTACTATGGTTCCTTAGGTCGTATTTGATTGCCCGAAAAAATTTTAGGCGATCGGGGATCGGGGTTCCCGGGACCCCTTGGAAGGCGTAGGCACACGAAAATATAGAAATCGCGCGAAATTCTAGTTTTTTGGCTGAAAAACGCAAAAGACTAGGAACGATCATGGCGGGGAGGTGACTATGGTTCCTTAGGTCGTATTTGATAGTCCGGAAAATTTTTAGGCGATCCGGCTCCGGGGGCCCGACCCACTCGGAAGGCGTGGGCGATAGCACACAAAAATATTGGAATCGGGCGGAATTATAGTTTTTTGGCCAAAAATGCAAAAAAAGAGGAACGATCATGGCGAGGCGGTGACTATGGTTCCTTAGGTCCACATTGATGGCCCGAAAATTTTTTAGGCGATCCGAGTCCGGCGGCCCGGCCCACTCGGAAGGCGTGGGCAATAGCACACAAAAATATGATAATCGAGCGGAATTCTAGTTTTTTTACCGAAAAATGAAATAAATGAGGAACAATCATGGCGGGGCGATGACTATGGTTCCTTAGGTCGTATTTGATGGCCCGGAAAATTTTAGGCGATCGGGGTCCACGGCTCCCGGGACCACTCAGAAGTCGTAATCTATAGCACACTAAAATAAGCAAATCGCGCGGAGTTCTAGTTTTTTGGCCGAAAAATGCAAAGCATTTGGAACGATCATGGTGGGGCGGTGACTATGGTACCTTAGGTCGTATTTGATAGTCCGGAAAATTTTTAGGCGATCCGGCTCCGGGGGCCCGACCCACTCGGAAGGCGTGGGCGATAGCACACAAAAATATTGGAATCGGGCGGAATTATAGTTTTTTGGCCAAAAAATGCAAAAAATGAGGAACAATCATGGCGAGGCGGTGACTATGGTTCCTTAGGTCCACATTGAGGGCCCGAAAAAATTTTAGGCGATCCGAGTCGGCGGCCCGGCCCACTCGGAAGGGTTGGCAATAGCACACAAAAATATTGTAATCGGGCGGAATTCTAGTTTTTTGGCCGAAAAATGCAACAAATGAGGAATTATCATGGCTGGGAGGTGACTATGGTTCCTTAGGTCGTATTTGTTAGTCCGGAAAAATTTTAGGCGATAGGGGTCAGGAGGTCCCGGGACCACTCGGAAGGCGTGGGCTATAACACACAAAAATATAGGAATCGCGCGGAATTCTAGATGTTTGGCCGAAAAACGGAAACGATCATGGCGGGGCGGATACTATGGTTCCTTAGGTCGTATTTGATTGCCCGAAAAAATATTAGGCGATAGGGGTCAGGAGATCCCGGGACCACTCTGAAGGCGTGGGCTATAACACACAAAAATATGGGAATCGCGCGGAATTCTAGTTGTTTGGCCGAAAAATGCAAAAAATGAGGAACAATCATGGCGGGGTGGTTACTATGGTTCCTTAGGTCGTATTTGATTGCCCAAAAAATTTTTAGGCGATCGGGGATCGGGGTTCCCGGGACCCCTTGGAAGGCGTAGGCTAAAGCACACGAAAATATAGAAATCGCGCGAAATTCTAGTTTTTTGGCTGAAAAACGAAAAAGACTAGGAACGATCATGGCGGGGAGGTGACTATGGTTCCTTAGGTCGTATTTGATAGTCCGGAAAATTTTTAGGCGATCCGGCTCCGGGGGGCCCGACCCACTCGGAAGGCGTGGGCGATAGCACACAAAAATGTTGGAATCGGGCGGAATTATAATTTTTTGGCCAAAAAATGCAAACAAAGAGGAACGATCATGGCGAGGCGGTGACTATGGTTCCTTAGGTCCACATTGATGGCCCGAAAATTTTTTAGGCGATCCGAGTCCGGCGGCCCGGCCCACTCGGAAGGCGTGGGCAATAGCACACAAAAATATGGTAATCGAGCAGAATTCTAGTTTTTTGGCCGAAAAATGCAAAAAATGAGGAACAATCATGGCGGGGCGATGACTATGGTTCCTTAGGTCGTATTTGATAGTCCGGAAAATTTTTAGGCGATCCGGCTCCGGGGGGCCCGACCTACTCGGAAGGCGTGGGCGATAGCACACAAAAATATTAGAATCGGGCGGAATTATAGTTTTTTGGCCAAAAAATGCAAAACATGAGGAACAATCATGGCGAGGCGGTGACTATGGTTCCTTAGGTCATATTTGATAGTCCGAAAAAATTTTAGGCGATCGGGGTCTGCGGCTCCCCGGACCACTTGGAAGGCGTGGGTATAGCACACGAAAATATGGGAATCGGGCGTAATTCTAGTTTTTTGGCTGAAAAATGCAAAAAATGAGAAACGATGATGGCAGGGCAGTTACTATGGTTCCTTAGGTCGTATTTGATGGCCCGAAAAAATTTTAGGCGATCGGGGTCCGGGGGTCCCGGATCCACTTGGAAGGGTGGGCAATAGCACACAAATATATTGTAATCGGGCGGAATTCTAGTTTTTGGCCGAAAAATGCAACAAATGAGGAATGATCATGGCTGGGCGGTGACTATGGTTCCTTAGGTCGTATTTGATAGTCCGGAAAAATTTTAGGCGATCGGGGTCCGCGGCTCCCCGCACCACTTGGAAGGCGTGGGTATAGCACACGAAAATATGGGAATCGGGCGTAATTCTAGTTTTTTGGCCAAAAAATGCAAAAAATGAGAAACGATGATGGCGGGGCGGTTACTATGGTTCCTTAGGTCATATTTGAAGGCCCGGAAAAATTTTAGGCGATCGGGGTCCGGGGGTCCCGGAACCACTTGGAAGGGTGGGCAATAGCACACAAAAATATTGTAATCGGGCGGAATTCTAGTTTTTTGGCAGAAAAACGCAACAAATGAGGAATGATCATGGCTGGGCGGTGACTATGGTTCCTTAGGTCGTATTTGATACTCCGGAAAAATTTTAGGCGATATGGGTCCGGAGACCCGGGACCACTCGGAAGGCGTGGGCTATACGTAACACACAAAAATATGGGAGTCGCACGGAATTCTAGTTGTTTGGCCGAAAAATGCAAAGAATGAGGAACGATCATGGCGTGGCGGATACTATCATTCCTTAGGTCATATTTGATAGTCCGGAAAAATAGTAGGCGATAGGGGTCAGGAGGTCCCGGGACCACTCGGAAGGCTTGGGCTATAACACACAAAAATATAGGAATCGCGCGGAATTCTAGTTGTTTGGCCGAAAAACGCAAAAAATGAGGAACGATCATGGCGGGGTGGTTACTATGATTCCTTAGGTCGTATTTGATGACCCGGAAAATTTTTAGGCGATCGGGGTTCGGGGTTCCCGGGACCCCTTGGATGGCGTGGGCTAAAGCACACGAAAATATGGAAATCGCGCGGAATTCTAGTTTTTTGGCAGAAAAACGCAAAAGACTAGGAACGATCATGGCGGGCGGTGATTATGGTTCCTTAGGTCGTATTTGTTAGTCCGGAAAATTTTTAGGCGATCCGGCTCCGGGGGGCCCGACCCACTCGGAAGGCGTGGGCGATAGCACACAAAAATATGGGAATCGGGCGGAATTCTAGTTTTTTGGCCAGAAAATTTAAAAAATGAGGAACGATCATGGCGAGGCGGTGACTATGGTTCCTTAGGTCCTAATTGATTGCCCAAAAATTTTTTAGGCGATCCGAGTCCGGCGGCCAGGCCCACTCGGAAGGCGTGGGCAATAGCACACAAAAATTTGGTAATCGAGCGGAATTCTAGTTTTTTGGCCGAAAAACGCAATAAATGAGGAACGATCATGGCGGGGCGGTGACTATGGTTCCTTAGGTCATATTTGATGGCCCGGAAAATTTTAGGCGATCGGGGTCAACGGCTCCCGGGACCACTCGGAAGGCGTAAGCTATAGAACACTAAAATAAGCAAATCGCGCAGAGTACTAGTTTTTTGGCCGAAAAATGCAAAGCATTTGGAACGATCATGGGAGGCGGTGACTATGGTACCTTAGGTCGTATTTGATAGTCCGGAAAAATTTTAGGCGATCGGGGTCCGCGGTTCCCCGGACCACTTGGAAGGCGTGGGTATAGCACACGAAAATATAGGAATCGGGCGTAATTCTAGTTTTTTGGCCGAAAAATGCAAAAAATGAGAAACGATGATGGCGGGGCGGTTACTATGGTTCCTTAGGTCGTATTTGACGGCCCGGAAAAATTTTAGGCGATCGGGGTCCGGGGGTCCCGGAACCACTTGGAAGGGTGGGCAATAGCACACAAAAATATTGTAATCGGGCGGAATTCTAGTTTTTTGGCCGAAAAACGCAACAAATGAGGAATGATCATGGCTGGGCGGTGACTATGGTTCCTTAGGTCGTATTTGATAGTCCGGAAAAATTTTAGGCGATAGGGGTCCTGAGGTCCCGGGACCACTCGGAAGGTGTGGGCTATAACACACAAAAATATGGGAATCGCGCGGAATTCTAGTTGTTTGGCCGAAAAACGCAAAAAATGAGGAACGATCATGGTGGGGCGGATACTATGGTTCCTTAGGTCGTATTTGATAGTCCGGAAAAATATTAGGCGATAGGGGTCAGGAGGTCTCGGGACCACTCGAAAGGCGTGGGCAATAACACACAAAAATATGGTAATCGGGCGGAATTCTAGTTGTTTGGCCGAAAAACGCAAAAAATGAGGAACGATCATGGCGCGGCGGATACTATGGTTCCTTAGGTCGTATTTGACAGTCTGGAAATATTTTAGGCGATAGGGGTCCGGAGGTCCCGGGACCACTCGGAAGGTGTGGGCTATAACACACAAAAATATGGGAATCGCGCGGAATTCTAGTTGTTTGGCCGAAAAACGCAAAAAATGAGGAACGATCATGGCGTGGCGGATACTATCATTCCTTAGGTCGTATTTGATAGTCCGGAAAAATAGTAGGCGATAGGGGTCAGGAGGTCCCGGGACCACTCGGAAGGCTTGGGCTATAACACACAAAAATATAGGAATCGCGCGGAATTCTAGTTGTTTGGCCGAAAAACGCAAAAAATGAGGAACGATCATGGCGGGGTGGTTACTATGATTCCTTAGGTCGTATTTGATGACCCGGAAAATTTTTAGGCGATCGGGGTTCGGGGTTCCCGGGACCCCTTGGATGGCGTGGGCTAAAGCACACGAAAATATGGAAATCGCGCGGAATTCTAGTTTTTTGGCAGAAAAACGCAAAAGACTAGGAACGATCATGGCGGGCGGTGATTATGGTTCCTTAGGTCGTATTTGTTAGTCCGGAAAATTTTTAGGCGATCCGGCTCCGGGGGGCCCGACCCACTCGGAAGGCGTGGGCGATAGCACAAAAAATATGGGAATCGGGCGGAATTCTAGTTTTTTGGCCAGAAAATTTAAAAAATGAGGAACGATCATGGCGAGGCGGTGACTATGGTTCCTTAGGTCCTAATTGATTGCCCAAAAATTTTTTAGGCGATCCGAGTCCGGCGGCCAGGCCCACTCGGAAGGCGTGGGCAATAGCACACAAAAATTTGGTAATCGAGCGGAATTCTAGTTTTTTGGCCGAAAAACGCAATAAATGAGGAACGATCATGGCGGGGCGGTGACTATGGTTCCTTAGGTCATATTTGATGGCCCGGAAAATTTTAGGCGATCGGGGTCAACGGCTCCCGGGACCACTCGGAAGGCGTAAGCTATAGAACACTAAAATAAGCAAATCGCGCAGAGTACTAGTTTTTTGGCCGAAAAATGCAAAGCATTTGGAACGATCATGGGAGGCGGTGACTATGGTACCTTAGGTCGTATTTGATAGTCCGGAAAAATTTTAGGCGATCGGGGTCCGCGGCTCCCCGGACCACTTGGAAGGCGTGGGTATAGCACACGAAAATATAGGAATCGGGCGTAATTCTAGTTTTTTGGCCGAAAAATGCAAAAAGTAAGAAACGATGATGGCGGGGTGGTTACTATGGTTCCTTAGGTCATAGTTGACAGCCCGGAAAAATTTTAGGCGATCGGGGTCCGGGGGTCCCGGAACCACTTGGAAGGGTGGGCAATAGCACACAAAAATATTGTAATCGGGCGGAATTCTAGTTTTTTGGCCGAAAAATGCAACAAATGAGGAATGATCATGGCTGGGCGGTGACTATGGTTCCTTAGGTCGTATTTGATAGTCCGGAAAAATTTTAGGCGATAGGGGTCAGGAGGTCCTGGGACCACCCGGAAGGTGTGGGCTATAACACACAAAAATATGGGAATCGCGCGGAATTCTAGTTGTTTGGCCGAAAAACGCAAAAAATGAGGAACGATCATGGTGGGGCGGATACTATGGTTCCTTAGGTCTTATTTGATAGTCCGGAAAAATATTAGGCGATAGGGGTCAGGAGGTCTCGGGACCACTCGAAAGGCGTGGGCAATAACACACAAAAATATGGTAATCGGGCGGAATTCTAGTTGTTTGGCCGAAAAACGCAAAAAATGAGGAACGATCATGGCGCGGCGGATACTATGGTTCCTTAGGTCGTATTTGACAGTCTGGAAATATTTTAGGCGATAGGGGTCCGGAGGTCCCGGGACCACTCGGAAGGTGTGGGCTATAACACACAAAAATATGGGAATCGCGCGAAATTCTAGTTGTTTGGCCGAAAAACACAAAAAATGAGGAACGATCATGGCGTGGCGGATACTATCGTTCCTTAGGTCGTATTTGATAGTCCGGAAAAATATTAGGCGAAAAGGGGTCAGGAGGTCCCGGGACCATTCGGAAGGCGTGGGCTATAACACACAAAAATATAGGAATAGCGCGGAATTCTAGTTGTTTGGCCGAAAAATGCAAAAAATGAGGAACGATCATGGCGGGGTGGTTACTATGGTTCCTTAGGTCGTATTTGATAGTCCGGAAATATTTTAGGCGATAGGGGTCAGGAGGTCCCGGGACCACTCAGAAGGTGTGGGCTATAACACACAAAAATATGGGAATCACGCGGAATTCTAGTTGTTTGGCCGAAAAACGCAAAAAATGAGGAACGATCATGGTGGGGCGGATACTATGGTTCATTAGGTCGTATTTAATAGTCCAGAAATATATTAGGCGATAGGGGTCAGGACGTCTCGGGACCACTCGAAAGGCGTGGGCTATAACACACAAAAATATGGTAATCGCGCGGAATTCTAGTTGTTTGGCCGAAAAATGCAAAAAATGAGGAACGATCATGGCGGGGTGGTTACTATGGTTCCTTAGGTCGTATTTGATAGTCCGGAAATATTTTAGGCGATAGGGGTCAGGAGGTCCCGGGACCACTCAGAAGGTGTGGGCTATAACACACAAAAATATGGGAATCACGCGGAATTCTAGTTGTTTGGCCGAAAAACGCAAAAAATGAGGAACGATCATGGTGGGGCGGATACTATGGTTCCTTAGGTCGTATTTAATAGTCCGGAAAAATATTAGGCGATAGGGGTCAGGAGGTCCCGGGACCACTCGGAAGGTGTGGGCTATAACACACAAAAATATGGGAATCGCGCGGAATTCTAGTTGTTTGGCCGAAAAATGTAAAAAATGAGGAACGATCATGGCGTGGCGGATACTATCGTTCCTTAGGTCGTATTTGATAGTCCGGAAAAATATTAGGCGAAAAGGGGTCAGGAGGTCCCGGGACCACTCGGAAGGCGTGGGCTATAACACACAAAAATATAGGAATAGCGCGGAATTCTAGTTGTTTGGCCGAAAAATGCAAAAAATGAGGAACGATCATGGCGGGGTGGTTACTATGGTTCCTTAGCTCTTATTTGATAGTCCAAAAAAAATTTAGGCGATAGGGGTCCGGAGACCCGGGACCACTCGGAAGGCGTGGGCTATAACACACAAAAATATGGGATAGCGCGGAATTCTAGTTATTTGGCCGAAAAATGCAAAAAATGAGGAACGATCATGGCGAGGCGGATACTATGGTTCCTTAGTTCGTATTTGATAGTCCGGAAAAATTTTAGGCGATAGGGGTCCGGAGGTCCCGGGACCGCTCGGAAGGTGTGGGCTATAACACACAAAAATATGGGAATCGCGCGGAATTCTAGTTGTTTGGCCGAAAAACGCAATAAATGAGGAACGATCATGGCATGGCAGATACTATGGTTCCTTAGGTCGTATTTGATAGTCCGGAAAAATATTAGGCGATAGGGGTCAGGAGGTCCCGGGACCACTCGAAAGGCGTAGGCTATAACACACAAAAATATGGTAATCGCGCGGAATTCTAGTTGTTTGGCAGAAAAACGCAAAACATGAGGAACGATCATGGCGGGGCGGTTACTATGGTTCCTTAGATCGTATTTGATGGCCCGAAAAATTTTTAGGCGATCGGGGTTCGGGGTTCCTGGGACCCCTTGGAAGGCGTGGGCTAAAGCACACGAAAATATGGAAATCGTGACTATGGTTCCTTAGGTCCTAATTGATTGCCCAAAATTTTTTTAGGCGATCCGAGTCCGGCGGCCAGGCCCACTCGGAAGGCGTGGGCAATAGCACACAAAAATTTGGTAATCGAGCGGAATTCTAGTTTTTTGGCCGAAAAACGCAATAAATGAGGAACGATCATGGCGGGGCGGTGACTATGGTTCCTTAGGTCATATTTGATGGCCAGGAAAATTTTACGCGATCGGGGTCAACGGCTCCCGGGACCACTCGGAAGGCGTAAGCTATAGAACACTAAAATAAGCAAATCGCGCAGAGTACTAGTTTTTTGGCCGAAAAATGCAAAGCATTTGGAACGATCATGGTGGGGCGGTGACTATGGTACCTTAGGTCGTATTTGATAGTCCGGAAAAATTTTAGGCGATCGGGGTCCGCGGCTCCCCGGACCACTTGGAAGGCGTGGGTATAGCACACGAAAATATGGGAATCGGGCGTAATTCTAGTTTTTTGGCCGAAAAATGCAAAAAATGAGAAACGATGATGGCGGGGCGGTTACTATGGTTCCTTAGGTCGTATTTGACGGCCCGGAAAAATTTTAGGCGATCGGGGTCCGGGGGTCCCCGAACCACTTGGAAAGGTGGGCCATAGCACACAAAAATATTATAATCGGGCGGAATTCGAGTTTTTGGCCGAAAAACGCAACAAATGAGGAATGATCATGGCTGGGCGGTGACTATGGTTCCTTAGGTCGTATTTGATAGTCCGGAAAAATATTAGGCGATAGGGGTCAGGAGGTCCCGGGACCACTCGAAAGGCGTGGGCTATAACACACAAAAATATGTTAATCGCGCGGAATTCTAGTTGTTTGGCCGAAAAACGCAAAAAATGAGGAACGATCATGGCGGGGCGGATATTATGGTTCCTTAGGTCGTATTTGATAGTCCAGAAAAATTTTAGGCGATAGGGGTCCGGAGGTCCCGGGACCACTCGGAAGGTGTGGGCTATAACACACAAAAATATGGGAATCGCGCGGAATTCTAGTTGTTTGGCCGAAAAACGCAAAAAATGAGGAATGATCATGGCGTGGCGGATACTATCGTTCCTTAGGTCGTATTTGATAGTCCGGAAAAATATTAGGCGAAAAGGGGTCAGGAGGTCCCGGGACCACTCGGAAGGCGTGGGCTATAACACACAAAAATATAGGAATAGCGCGGAATTCTAGTTGTTTGGCCGAAAAATGCAAAAAATGAGGAACGATCATGGCGAGGCGGATACTATGGTTCCTTAGTTTGTATTTGATAGTCCGGAAAAATTTTAGGCGATAGGGGTCCGGATGTCCCGGGACCACTCGGAAGGTGAGGGCTATAACACACAAAAATATGGGAATCGCGCGGAATTCTTGTTGTTTGGCCGAAAAATGCCAAACAATGAGGAATGATCATGGAGAGGCGGATACTATGGTTCCTTAGGTCGTATTTGATAGTCCGGAAAAATATTAGGCGATAGGGGTCAGGAGGTCCCGGGACCACTCGAAAGGCGTGGGCTATAACACACAAAAATATGGTAATCGCGCGGAATTCTAGTTGTTTGGCAGAAAAATGCAAAACATGAGGAACGATCATGGCGGGGCGGTTACTATGGTTCCTTAGGTCGTATTTGATGGCCCGGAAAATTTTTAGCCGATCGGGGTTCGGGGTTCCCGGGACCCCTTGGAAGGCGTGGGCTAAAGCACACGAAAATATGGAAATCGCGCGGAATTCTAGTTGTTTGGCTGAAAAACGCAAAAGACTAGGAACGATCATGGCGGGGAGGTGACTATGGTTCCTTAGGTCGTATTTGATAGTCCGGAAAATTTTTAGGCGATCCGGCTCCGGGGGGCCCGACCCACTCGGAAGGCGTGGGCGATAGCACACAAAAATATGGGAATCGGGCTGAATTCTAGTATTTTGGCCGAAAAACGCTATAAATGAGGAACGATCATGGCGAGGCGGTGACTATGGTTCCTTAGGTCGTTTTTGATAGTCCGGAAAAATTTTAGGCGATCGGGGTCCGCGGCTCCCCGGACCACTTGGAAGGCGTGGGTATAGCACACGAAAATATAGGAATCGGGCGTAATTCTAGTTTTTTGGCCGAAAAATGCAAAAAGTAAGAAACGATGATGGCGGGGTGGTTACTATGGTTCCTTAGGTCGTATTTGACGGCCCGGAAATATTTTAGGCGATTGGGGTCCGGGGGTTCCGGAACCACTTGGAAAGGTGGGCAATAGCACACAAAAATATTGTAATCGGGCGGAATTCTAGTTTTTTGGCCGAAAAACGCAACAAATGAGTAATGATCATGGCTGGGCGGTGACTATGGTTCCTTAGGTCGTATTTGATAGTCCGGAAAAATTTTAGGCGATAGGGGTCAGGAGGTCCCGGGACCACTCGGAAGGTGTGGGCTATAACACACAATAATATGGGAATCGCGCGGAATTTTAGTTGTTTGGCCGAAAAACGCAAAAAATGAGGAACGATCATGGTGGGGCGGATACTATGGTTCCTTAGGCCGTATTTGATAGTCCGGAAAAATATTAGGCGATAGGGGTCAGGAGGTCTCGGGACCACTCGAAAGGCGTGGGCTATAACACACAAAAATATGGTAATCGCGCGGAATTCTAGTTGTTTGGCCGAAAAACGCAAAAAA
Organism: Nicotiana tomentosiformis; assembly: GCF_000390325.3. Classification (NCBI taxonomy): domain Eukaryota; kingdom Viridiplantae; phylum Streptophyta; class Magnoliopsida; order Solanales; family Solanaceae; genus Nicotiana; species Nicotiana tomentosiformis. Next base: position 67,573 of record NW_027174708.1, on the reverse strand, counting down.
TGAGGAACGATCATGGCGGGGCGGATACTATGGTTCCTTAGGTCGTATTTGATAGTACGGAAATATTTTAGGCGATAGGGGTCCGGCGGTCCCGGGACCACTCGGAAGGTGTGGGCTATAACACACAAAAATATGGGAATCGCGCAGAATTCTAGTTGTTTGGCCGAAAAACGCAAAAAATGAGGAACGATCATGGCGTGGCGGATACTATAGTTCCTTAGGTCGTATTTGATAGTCCGGAAAAATATTAGGCGAAAAGGGGTCAGGAGGTCCCGGGACCACTCGGAAGGCGTGGGATATAACACACAAAAATATAGGAATCGCGCGGAATTCTAGTTGTTTGGCCGAAAAATGCAAAAAATGAGGAACGATCATGGCGGGGCGGTTACTATGGTTCCTTAGGTCTTATTTGATAGTCTGGAAAAATTTTAGGCGATCGGGGTCCACGGCTCCCGGGACCACTCAGAAGGCGTAAGCTATAGAACACTAAAATAAGCAAATCGCGCGGCGTTCTAGTTTTTGGCCGAAAAATACAAAGCATTTGGAAAGATCATGGTGGGGCGGTGACTATGGTACCTTAGTTCGTATTTGATAGTCCGGAAAAATTTTAGGCGATCGGGGTCCGGAGGTCCCGGGACCACTCGGAAGGTGTGGGCTATAACACACAAAAATATGGGATAGCGCGGAATTCTAGTTGTTTGGCCGAAAAATGCAAAGAATGAGGAACGATCATGGCTGGGCGGTGACTATGGCTCCTTAGGTCTTATTTGATAGTCCGGAAAAATTTTAGGCGATATGGGTCCGGAGACCCGGGACCACTCGGAAGGCGTGGGCTATATATAACACACAAAAATATGGGAATCGCGCGGAATTCTAGTTGTTTGGCCGAAAAACGCAAAAAATGAGGAACGATCATGGCGGGGCGGATACTATGGTTCCTTAGGTCGTATTTGATAGTCCGGAAAAATATTAGGCGATAGGGGTCAGGAGGTCCCGGGACCACTCAAAAGGCGTGGGCTATAACACACAAAAATATGGTAATCGCGCGGAATTCTAGTTGTTTGGCCGAAAAACGCAATAAATGAGGAACGATCATGGTGGGGCGGTGACTATGGTTCCTTAGGTCGTATTTGATGGACCGGAAAATTTTAGGCGATCGGGGTCCACGGCTCCCGGGACCACTCGGAAGGCGTAAGCTATAGAACACTCGCGCGGCGTTCTAGTTTTTGGCCGAAAAATACAAAGCATTTGGAAAGATCATGGTGGGGCGGTGACTATGGTACCTTAGGTCGTATTTGATAGTCCGGAAAAATTTTAGGCGATCGGGGTCTGCGGCTCCCCTGACCACTTGGAAGGCGTGGGTATAGCACACAAAAATATGGGAATCGGGCGTAATTCTAGTTTTTTGGCCGAAAAATGCAAAAAATGAGAAACGATGATGGCGGGGCAGTTACTATGGTTCCTTAGGTTGTATTTGATGGCCCGGAAAAATTTTAAGCGATCGGGGTCCGGGGGTCCCGGAACCACTTGGAAGGGTGGGCAATAGCACACAAAAATATTGTAATCGGGCGAAATTCTAGTTTTTGGCCGAAAAACGCAACAAATGAGGAATGATCATGGCTGGGCGGTGACTATAGTTCCTTAGGTTGTATTTGATAGTCCGGAAAAATTTTAGGCGATAGGGGTCCGGAGATCCCGGGTTCACTTGGAAGGCGTGGGCTATAGGACACGAAAATATGGGAATCGCGCGGAATTCTAGTTTTTTGGCCGAAAAACGGAAAAAACTAGGAACGATCATGGCTGGGCGGTGACTATGGTTCCTTAGGTCTTATTTGATAGTCCGGAAAATTTTTAGGCGATATGGGTCAGGAGACCCCGGGACCACTCGAAAAGTGTGGGCTATAACACACAAAAATATGGGAGTCGCGCGGAATTCTAGTTGTTTGGCCGAAAAACGCAAAAAATGAGGAACGATCATGGCGGAGAGGATACTATGGTTCCTTAGATCGTATTTGATAGTCCGGAAAAATATTAGGCGATAGGGGTCAGGAGGTCCCGGGACCACTCGGAACGCGTGGGCTATAACACACAAAAATATGGGAATTGCGCGGAATTCTAGTTGTTTGGCCGAAAAACGCAAAAAATGAGGAACGATCCTGGCGGGGTGGTTACTATGGTTCCTTAGGTCGTATTTGATGGCCTGGAAAATTTTAGGCGATCGGGGTCCACGGCTCCCGGGACCACTCGGAAGGCGTAAGCTATAGCACACTAAAATATGCAAATCGCGCGGAGTTCTAGTTTTTTGGCCGAAAAATGCAAAGCATTTGGAACGATCATGGTAGGGCGGTGACTATGGTACCTTAGGTCGTATTTGATAGTCCGGAAAAATTTTAGGCGATAGGGGTCCGGAGGTCCCGGGACCACTCGGAAGGTGTGGGCTATAACACACAAAAATATGGGAATCGCGCGGAATTCTAGTTGTTCGGCCGAAAAACGCAAAAAATGAGGAACGATCATGGCGGAGCGGATACTATGGTACCTTAGGTCGTATTTGATAGTCCGGAAAAATATTAGGCGATAGGGGTCAGGAGGTCCCGGGACCACTCGAAAGGCGTGGGCTATAACACACAAAAATATGGGAATCGCGCGGAATTCTAGTTATTTGGCCGAAAAACGCAAAAAATGAGGAACAATCATGGTGTGGCGGATACTATCGTTCCTTAGGTCGTATTTGATAGTCCGGAAAAATATTAGGCGAAAAGGGGTCAGGAGGTCCCGGGACCACTCGGAAGGCGTGGGCTATAACACACAAAAATATAGGAATCGCGTGGAATTCTAGTTGTTTGGCCGAAAAACGCAAAAAATGAGGAACGATCATGGCGAGGCGGATACTATGGTTCCTTAGGTTGTATTTGATAGTCCGGAAAAATATTAGGCGATAGGGGTCAGGAGGTCCCGGGACCACTCGAAAGGCGTGGGCTATAACACACAAAAATATGGTAATCGCGCGGAATTCTAGTTGTTTGGCAGAAAAACGCAAAACATGAGGAACGATCATGGCAGGGCGGTTACTATGGTTCCTTAGGTCGTATTTGATGCCCCGGAAAATTTTTAGGCGATCGGGGTTCGGGGTTCCCGGGACCCCTTGGAAGGCGTGGGCTAAAGCACACGAAAATATGGAAATCGCGCGGAATTCTAGTTGTTTGGCTGAAAAACGCAAAAGACTAGGAACGATCATGGCGGGGAGGTGACTATGGTTCCTTAGGTCTTATTTGATAGTCCGGAAAATTTTTAGGCGATCCGGCTCCGGGGGCCCGACCCACTCGGAAGGCGTGGGCGATAGCACACAAAAATATGGGAATCGGGCGGAATTCTAGTATTTTGGCCGAAAAACACAATAAATGAGGAACGATCATGGCGGGGCGGTGACTATGGTTCCTTAGGTCGTTTTTGATAGTCCGGAAAAATTTTAGGCGATCGGGGTCCGCGGCTCCCCGGACCACTTGGAAGGCGTGGGTATAGCACACGAAAATATAGGAATCGGGCGTAATTCTAGATTTTTGGCCGAAAAATGCAAAAAGTGAGAAACGATGATGGCGGGGTGGTTACTATGGTTCCTTAGGTCGTATTTGACGGCCCGAAAAATTTTTAGGCGATCTGGGTCCGGGGGTTCCGGAACCACTTGGAAAGGTGGGCAATAGCACACAAAAATATTGTAATCGGGCGGAATTCTAGTTTTTTGGCCGAAAAACGCAACAAATGAGGAATGATCATGGCTGGGCGGTGACTATGGTTCCTTAGGTCGTATTTGATAGTCCGGTAAAATTTTAGGCGATAGGGGTCAGGAGGTCCCGGGACCACTCGGAAGGTGTGGGCTATAACACACAAAAATATGGGAATCGCGCGGAATTCTAGTTGTTTGGCCGAAAAATGCAAAAAATGAGGAACGATCATGGTGGGGCGGATACTATGGTTCCTTAGGTCATATTTGATAGTCCGGAAAAATATTAGGCGATAGGGGTCAGGAGGTCCCGGGACCACTCGAAAGGCGTGGGCTATAACGCACAAAAATATGGTAATCGCGCGGAATTCTAGTTGTTTGGCCGAAAAACGCAGAAAATGAGGAACGATCATGGCGGGGCGGATACTATGGTTCCTTAGGTCGTATTTGATAGTCCGAAAATATTTTAGGCGATAGGGGTCTGGAGGTCCCGGGACCACTCGGAAGGTGTGGGCTATATAACACACAAAAATATGGGAATCGCGCGGAATTCTAGTTGTTTGGCCGAAAAACGCAAAAAACGAGGAACGATCATGGCGGGGCAGTTACTATGGTTCCTTAGGTCTTATTTGATAGTCCGGAAAAATTTTAGGCGATCGGGGTCCACGGCTCCCGGGACCACTCAGAGGGCGTAAGCTATAGAACACTAAAATAAGCAAATCGCGCGGCGTTCTAGTTTTTGGCCGAAAAATACAAAGCATTTGGAAAGATCATGGTGGGGCGGTGACTATGGTACCTTAGGTCGTATTTGATAGTCCGGAAAAATTTTAGGCGATCGTGGTCCGGAGGTCCCGGGACCACTCGGAAGGTGTGGGCTGTAACACACAAAAATATGGGAATCGCGCGGAATTCTAGTTGTTTGGCCGAAAAATGCAAAAAATGAGGAACGATCATGGCGAGGCGGATACTATGATTCCTTAGGTCTTATTTAATAGTCCGGAAAAATTTTAGGCGATATGGGTCCGGAGACCCGGGACCACTCGGAAGGCGTGGGCTATATATAACACACAAAAATATGGGATAGCGCGGAATTCTAGTTGTTTGGCCGAAAAATGCAAAGAATGAGGAATGATCATGGCTGGGCGGTGACTATGGTTCCTTAGGTCTTATTTGATAGTCCGGAAAAATTTTAGGCGATATGGGTCCGGAGACCCGGGGCCACTCGGAAGGCGTGGGCTATATATAAAACACAAAAATATGGGAGTCGCGCGGAATTCTAGTTGTTTGGCCGAAAAATGCAAAGAATGAGGAACGATCATGGCGGGGAGGATACTATGGTTCCTTAGGTCATATTTGATAGTCTGGAAAAAATTTAGGCGATAGGGGTCCTGAGGTCCCGGGACCACTCGGAAGGTGTGGGCTATAACACACAAAAATATGGGAATCGCGCGGAATTCTAGTTGTTTGGCCGAAAAACGCAAAAAATGAGGAACGATCATGGCGGGGCGGATACTATGGTTCCTTAGGTCGTATTTGATAGTCCGGAAAAATATTAGGCGATAGGGGTCAGGAGGTCCCGGGACCACTCGAAAGGCGTGGGCTATAACAGACAAAAATATGGGAATCGCGCGGAATTCTAGTTGTTTGGCCGAAAAACGCAAAAAATGTGGAACGATCATGGCGGGGCGGATACTATGGTTTCTTAGGTCGTATTTGATAGTCCGGAAAAATATTAGGCGATAAGGGACAGGAGGTCCCGGGACCACTCGAAAGGCGTGGGCTATAACAGACAAAAATATGGTAATCGCGCGGAATTCTAGTTGTTTGGCCGAAAAATGCAATAAATGAGGAACGATCATGGCGGGGCGGTGACTATGGTTCCTAAGGTCGTATTTGATGGACCGGAAAATTTTAGGCGATCGGGGTCCACGGCTCCCGGGACCACTCGGAAGGCGTAAGCTATAGAACACTAAAATAAGCAAATCGCGCGGCGTTCAAGTTTTTGGCCGAAAAATACAAAGCATTTGGAAAGATCATGGTGGGGCGGTGACTATGGTACCTTATGTCGTATTTGATAGTCCGGAAAAATTTTAGGCGATCAGGGTCCGCGGCTCCCCTGACCACTTGGAAGGCGTGGGTATAGCACACGAAAATATGGGAATCGGGCGTAATTCTAGTTTTTTGGCCGCAAAATGCAAAAAATGAGAAACGATGATGGCGGGGCGGTTACTATGGTTCCTTAGGTCATATTTGATGGCCCGGAAAAATTTTAAGCGACCGGGGTCCGGGGGTCCCGGAACCACTTGGAAGGGTGGGCAATAGCACACAAAAATATTGTAATCGGGCGGAATTCTAGTTTTTTGGCCAAAAAACGCAACAAATGAGGAATGATCATGGCTGGGCGGTGACTATAGTTCCTTAGGTTGTATTTGATAGTCCGGAAAAATTTTAGGCGATAGGGGTCCGGAGTTCCCGGGTTCACTTGGAAGGCGTGGGCTATAGGACACGAAAATATGGGAATCGCGCGGAATTCTAGTTTTTTGGCCGAAAATGGAAAAAACTAGGAACGATCATGGCTGGGCGGTGACTATGGTTCCTTAGGTCTTATTTGATAGTCCGGAAAATTTTTAGGCGATATGGGTCCGGAGACCCGGGACCACTCGGAAGGCGTGGGCTATAACACACAAAAATATGGGATAGCGCGGAATTCTAGTTGTTTGGGCGAAAAACGCAAAGAATGAGGAACGATCATGGCGGGGCGGATACTATGGTTCCTTAGGTCGTATTTGATAGTCCAGAAAAATTTTAGGCGATAGGGGTCCGGAGGTCCCGGGACCACTCGGAAAGTGTGGGCTATAACACAGAAAAATATGGGAATCGCGCGGAATGCTAGTTGTTTGGCCGAAAAATGCAAAGAATGAGGAATGATCATGGCTGGGCGGTGACTATGGTTCCTTAGGTCTTATTTGATAGTCCGGAAAAATTTTAGGCGATATGGGTCCGGAGACCCGGGACCACTCGGAAGGCGTGGGCTATACGTAACACACAAAAATATGGGAGTCGCGCGGAATTCTAGTTGTTTGGCCGAAAAATGCAAAGAATGAGGAACGATCATGGCGGGGAGGATACTATGGTTCCTTAGGTCATATTTGATAGTCTGGAAAAATTTTAGGCGATAGGGGTCCGGAGGTCCCGGGACCACTCGGAAGGTGTGGGCTATAACACACAAAAATATGGGAATCGCGCGGAATTCTAGTTGTTTGGCCGAAAAATGCAAAAAATGAGGAACGATCATGGCGGGGCGGATACTATGGTTCCTTAGGTCGTATTTGATAGTCCGGAAAAATATTAGGCGATAGGGGTCAGGAGGTCCCGGGACCACTCGAAAGGCGTGGGCTATAACATACAAAAATATGGTAATCGCGCGGAATTCTAGTTGTTTGGCCGAAAAACGCAATAAATGAGGAACGATCATGGCGGGGCGGTGACTATGGTTCCTTAGGTCATATTTGATGGACCGGAAAATTTTAGGCGATCGGGGTCCACGGCTCTCGGGACCACTCGGAAGGCGTAAGCTATAGAACACTAAAATAAGAAAATCGCACGGCGTTCTAGTTTTTGGCCGAAAAATACAAAGCATTTGGAAAGATCATGGTGGGGCGGTGACTATGGTACCTTAGGTCGTATTTGATAGTCCGGAAAAATTTTAGGCGATCGGGGTCCGCGGCTCCGCTGACCACTTGGAAGGCGTGGGTATAGCACACGAAAATATGGGAATCGGGCGTAATTCTAGTTTTTTGGCCGAAAAATGCAAAAAATGAGAAACGATGATGGCGGGGCAGTTACTATGGTTCCTTAGGTCGTATTTGATGGCTCGGAAAAATTTTAAGCGATCGTGGTCCGGGGGTCCCGGAACCACTTGGAAGGGTGGGCAATAGCACACAAAAATATTGTAATCGGGCGGAATTCTAGTTTTTTGGCCGAAAAACGCAACAAATGAGGAATGATCATGGCTGGGCGGTGACTATAGTTCCTTAGGTTGTATTTGATAGTCCGGAAAAATTTTAGGCGATAGGGGTCCGGAGTTCCCGGGTTCACTTGGAAGGCGTGGGCTATAGGACACGAAAATATGGGAATCGCGCGGAATTCTAGTTTTTTGGCCGAAAAACGGAAAAAACTAGGAACGATCATGGCTGGGCAGTGACTATGGTTCCTTAGGTCTTATTTGATAGTCCGGAAAATTTTTAGGCGATATGGGTCCGGAGACCCGGGACCACTCGGAAGGCGTGGGCTATAACACATAAAAATATGGGATAGCGCAGAATTCTAGTTGTTTGGCCGAAAAACGCAAAGAATGAGGAACGATCATGGCGGGGTGGATACTATGGTTCCTTAGGTCGTATTTGATAGTCCAGAAAAATTTTAGGCGATAGGGGTCCGGAGGTCCCGGGACCACTCGGAAAGTGTGGGCTATAACACACAAAAATATGGGAGTCGCGCGGAATTCTAGTTGTTTGGCCGAAAAACGCAAAAAATGAGGAACGATCATGGCAGAGAGGATACTATGGTTCCTTAGGTCGTATTTGATAGTCCGGAAAAATATTAGGCGATAGGGGTCAGGAGGTCCCGGGACCACTCGGAACGCGTGGGCTATAACACACAAAAATATGGGAATCGCGCGGAATTCTAGTTGTTTGGCCGAAAAACGCAAAAAATGAGGAACGATCATGGCGGGGTGGTTACTATGGTTTCTTAGGTCGTATTTGATGGCCCGGAAAATTTTAGGCGATCGGGGTGCACGGCTCCCGGGACCACTCGGAAGGCGTAAGCTATAGCACACTAAAATATGCAAATCGCGCGGAGTTCTAGTTTTTTGGCCGAAAAATGCAAAGCATTTGGAACGATCATGGTAGGGCGGTGACTATGGTACCTTAGGTCGTATTTGATAGTCCGGAAAAATTTTAGGCGATAGGTGTCCGTAGGTCCCGGGACCACTCGGAAGGTGTGGGCTATAACACACAAAAATATGGGAATTGCGCGGAATTCTAGCGGTTCGGCCGAAAAACGCAAAAAATGAGGAACAGTCATGGCGGGGCGGATACTATGGTTCCTTAGGTCGTATTTGATAGTCCGGAAAAATATTAGGCGATAGGGGTCAGGAGGTCCCGGGACCACTCGAAAGGCGTGGGCTATAACACACAAAAATATGGGAATCGCGCGGAATTCTAGTTGTTTGGCCGAAAAATGCAAAAAATGAGGAACAATCATGGTGTGGCGGATACTATCGTTCCTTAGGTCGTATTTGATAGTCCGGAAAAATATTAGGCGAAAAGGGGTCAGGAGGTCCCGGGACCACTCGGAAGGCGTGGGCTATAACACACAAAAATATAGGAATCGCGCGGAATTCTAGTTGTTTGGCCGAAAAACGCAAAAAATGAGGAACGATCATGGAGAGGCGGATACTATGGTTCCTTAGGTCGTATTTGATAGTCTGGAAAAATTTTAGGCAATAGGGGTCCGGAGGTCCCGGGACCACTCGGAAGGTGTGGGCTATAACACACAAAAATATGGGAATCGCGCGGAATTCTAGTTGTTTGGCCGAAAAACGCAAAAAATGTGGAACGATCATGGCGGGGCGGATACTATGGTTCCTTAGGTCATATTTGATAGTCCGGAAAAATATTAGGCGATAGGGGTCAGGAGGTCCCGGGACCACTCGAAAGGCGTGGGCTATAACACACAAAAATATGGTAATCGCGCGGAATTCTAGTTGTTTGGCCGAAAAACGCAAAACATGAGGAATGATCATGGCGGGGCGGTTACTATGGTTCCTTAGGTCGTATTTGATGGCCCGGAAAATTTTTAGGCGATCGGGGTTCGGGGTTCCCGGGACCTCTTGGAAGGCGTGGGCTAAAGCACACGAAAATATGGAAATCGCGCGGAATTCTAGTTGTTTGGCTGAAAAACGCAAAAGACTAGGAACGATCATGGCTGGGAGGTGACTATGGTTCCTTAGGTCGTATTTGATAGTCCGGGAAATTTTTAGGCGATCCGGCTCCGGGGGCCCGATCCACTCGGAAGGCGTGGGCGATAGCACACAAAAATATGGGAATCGGTCGGAATTATAGTTTTTTGGCCAAAAAATGCAAAAAATGAGGAACGATCATGGAGAGGTGGTGACTATGGTTCCTTAGGTCTTAAATGATGGCCCGAATATTTTTTAGGCGATCCGAGTCCAGCGGCCCGGCCCACTCGGAAGGCGTGGGCAATAGCACACAAAAATATGGTAATCGAGCGGAATTCTAGTTTTTTGGCCGAAAAACGCAATAAATGAGGAACGATCATGGCGGGGCGTTGACTATGGTTCCTTAGGTCGTATTTAACGGCCCGGAAAATTTTAGGCGATCGGGGTCCACGGCTCCCGGGACCACTCGGAAAGCGTAAGCTATAGCACACTAAAATAAGCAAATCGCGCGGCGTTCTAGTTTTTTGGCCGAAAAATGCAAAGCATTTGGAAAGATCATGGTGGGGCGGTGAGTATGGTACCTTAGGTCGTATTTGATAGTCCGGAAAAATTTTAGGCGATCGGGGTCCGCAGCTCCCCGGACCACTTGGAAGGCGTGGGTATAGCACACCAAAATATGGGAATCGGGCGTAATTCTAGTTTTTTGGCCGAAAAATGCAAAAAATGAGAAACGATGATGGCGGGGCAGTTACTATGGTTCCTTAGGTCGTATTTGATGGCCCGGAAAAATTTTAGGCGATCGGCGTCCGGAGGTCCCGGAACCACTTGGAAGGGTGGGCAAATAGCACACAAAAATATTGTAATCTGGCGAAATTCTAGTTTTTTAGCCGAAACATGCAACAAATGAGGAATGATCATGGCTGGGCGGTGGCTATGGTTCCTTTGGTCTTATTTGATAGTCCGGAAAAATATTAGGCAATAGGAGTCCGGAGGTCCCGGGACCACTCTGAAGGTGTGGGCTATAACACGCAAAAATATGGGAATCACGCGGAATTCTGGTTGTTTGGCCGAAAAACGCAAAAAATGAGGAACGATCATGGCGTGGCAGATACTATCGTTCCTTAGGTCGTATTTGATAGTCCGAAAAAATATTAGGCGAAAAGGGGTCAGGAGGTCCCGGGACCACTCGGAAGGCGTGGGCTATTATAACACACAAAAATATAGGAATCGCGCGGAATTCTAGTTGTTTGGCCGAAAAACGCAAAATATGAGGAACGATCATGTCGAGGCGGATACTATGGTTCCTTAGGTCGTATTTGATAGTACGGAATAATTTTAGGCGATAGGGGTCCGGAGGTCCCGGGACCACTCGGAAGGTGTGGGCTATAACACACAAAAATATGCAAATCGCGCGAAATTCTAGTTTTTTGGCCGAAAAACACAAAAAATGAGGAACGATCATGGCGGGGCGGATACTATGATTCCTTAGGTCGTATTTGATAGTCCGGAAAAATATTAGGCGATAGGGGTCAGGTGGTCCCGGGACCACTCGAAAGGCGTGGGCTATAACACACAAAAATATGGTAATCGCGCGGAATTCTAGTTGTTTGGCCGAAAAACGCAAAAAATGAGGAACGATCATGGCGGGGCGGATACTATGGTTCCTTAGGTCATATTTGATAATCCGGAAAAATTTTAGGCGATAGGGGTCCGGAGGTCCCGGGACCACTCGGAAGGTGTGGGCTATAACACACAAAAATATGGGAATCGCGCGGAATTCTAGCTGTTTGGCCGAAAAACGCAAAAAATGAGGAACGATCATGGCGTGGCAGATACTATCGTTCCTTAGGTCGTATTTGATAGTCCGGAAAAATATTAGGCGAAAAGGGGTCAGGAGGTCCCGGGACCACTCGGAAGGCGTGGGCTATTATAACACACAAAAATATAGGAATCGCGCGGAATTCTAGTTGTTTGGCCGAAAAACGCAAAAAATGAGGAACTATCATGTCGAGGCGGATACTATGGTTCCTTAGGTCGTATTTGATAGTCCGGAATAATTTTAGGCGATAGGGGTCCGGAGGTCCCGGGACCACTCGGAAGGTGTGGGCTATAACACACAAAAATATGCAAATCGCGCGAAATTCTAGTTTTTTGGCCGAAAAACGCAAAAAATGAGGAACGATCATGGCGGGGCGGATACTATGGTTCCTTAGGTCGTATTTGATAGTCCGGAAAAATATTAGGCGATAGGGGTCAGGAGGTCCCGGGACCACTCGAAAGGCGTGGGATAACACACAAAAATATGGTAATCGTGCGGAATTCTAGTTGTTTGGCCGAAAAATGCAAAAAATGAGGAACGATCATGGCGGGGCGGATACTATGGTTCCTTAGGTCATATTTGATAGTCCGGAAATATTTTAGGCGATAGGGGTCCGGAGGTCCCGGGACCACTCGGAAGGTGTGGGCTATAACACACAAAAATATGGGAATCGCACGAAATTCTAGTTTTTTGGCCGAAAAACGCAAAAAATGAGGAACGATCATGGCGGGGCGGATACTATGATTCCTTAGGTCGTATTTGATAGTCCAGAAAAATATTAGGCGATAGGGGTCAGGTGGTCCCGGGACCACTCGAAAGGCGTGGGCTATAACACACAAAAATATGGTAATCGCGCGGAATTCTGGTTGTTTGGCCGAAAAACGCAAAAAATGAGGAACGATCATGGCGGGGCGGATACTATGGTTCCTTAGGTCGTATTTGATAGTCCGAAAAAATATTAGGCAATAGGGGTCAGGAGGTCCCGGGACCACTCGAAAGGCGTGGGCTATAACACACAAAAATATGGTAATCGTGCGGAATTCTAGTTGTTTGGCCGAAAAACGCAAAAAATGAGGAACGATCATGGCGGGGCGGATACTATGGTTCCTTAGGTCATATTTGATAGTCCGGAAAAATTTTAGGCGATAGGGGTCCGGAGGTCCCGGGACCACTCGGAAGGTGTGGGCTATAACACACAAAAATATGGGAATCGCGCGGAATTCTAGTTGTTTGGCCGAAAAACGCAAAAAATGAGGAACAATCATGGCGTGGCAGATACTATCGTTCCTTAGGTCGTATTTGATAGTCCGGAAAAATATTAGGCGAAAAGGGGTCAGGAGGTCCCTGGACCACTCGGAAGGCGTGGGCTATAACACACAAAAATATAGGAATCGCGCGGAATTCTAGTTGTTTGGCCGAAAAACGCAAAAAATTAGGAACGATCATGGCGGGGCGGATACTATGGTTCCTTAGGTTGTATTTGATAGTCCGGAAAAATATTAGGCGATAGGGGTCAGGAGGTCCCGGGACCACTCGAAAGGCTTGGGCGATAACACACAAAAATATGGTAATCGTGCGGAATTCTAGTTGTTTGGCCGAAAAACGCAAAAAATGAGGAACGATCATGGCGGGGCGGATACTATGGTTCCTTAGGTCATATTTGATAGTCCGGAAAAATTTTAGGCGATAGGGGTCCGGAGGTCCCGGGACCACTCGGAAGGTGTGGGCTATAACACACAAAAATATGGGAATCGCGCGGAATTCTAGTTGTTCGGCCGAAAAACGCAAAAAATGAGGAACAATCATGGCATGGCAGATACTATCGTTCCTTAGGTCGTATTTGATAGTCCGGAAAAATATTAGGCGAAAAGGGGTCAGGAGGTCCCGGGACCACTCGGAAGGCGTGGGCTATAACACACAAAAATATAGGAATCGCGCGAAATTATAGTTGTTTGGCCGAAAAACGCAAAAAATGAGGAACGATCATGGCGAGGCGGATACTATGGTTCCTTAGGTCGTATTTGATAGTCTGGAAAAATTTTAGGAGATAGGGGTCCGGAGGTCCCGGGACCACTCGGAAGGTGTGGGCTATAACACACAAAAATATGGGAATCGCGCGGAATTGTAGTTGTTAGGCGATAGGGGTCCGGAGAACCGGGACCACTCGGAAGGCGTGGGCTATAACACACAAAAATATGGGATTGCGCGGAATTCTAGTTGTTTGGCCGAAAAACGCAAAAAATGAGGAATGATCATGGCGGGGCGAATACTATGGTTCCTTAGGTCGTATTTGATAGTCCGGAAAAATATTAGGCGATAGGGGTCAGGAGGTCCCGGGACCACTCGAAAGGCGTGGGCTATAACACACAAAAATATGGTAATCGCGCGGAATTCTAGTTGTTTGGCCAAAAAATGCAAAAAATGAGGAACGATCATGGCGGGGCGGATACTATTGTTCCTTAGGTCATATTTGATAATCCGGAAAAATTTTAGGCGATAGGGGTCCGGAGGTCCCGGGACCACTCGGAAGGTGTGGGCTATAACACACAAAAATATGGGAATCGCGCGGAATTCTAGTTGTTTGGCCAAAAAACGCAAAAAATGAGGAACAATCATGGCGTGGCGGATACTATCATTCCTTAGGTCGTATTTGATAGTCCGGAAAAATATTAGGCGAAAAAGGGTCAGGAGGTCCCGGGACCACTCGTAAGGCATGGGCTATAACACACAAAAATATAGGAATCGCGCGGAATTCTAGTTGTTTGGCCGAAAAATGCAAAAAATGAGGAACGATCATGGCGAGGCGGATATTATGGTTCCTTAGGTCGCATTTGATAGTCCGGAAAAATTTTAGGCAATAGGGGTCCGGACGTCCCGGGACCACTCGGAAGGTGTGGGCTATAACACACAAAAATATGGGAGTCGGGCAGAATTCTAGTTGTTTGGCCGAAAAACGCAAAAAATTAGGAACGATCATGGCGTGGCAGATACTATCGTTCCTAGGTCGTATTTGATAGTCCGGAAAAATATTAGGCGAAAAGGGGTCAGGAGGTCCCGGGACCACTCGGAATGCGTGGGCTATAACACACAAAAATATAGGAATCGCGCGGAATTCTAGTTGTTTGGCCGAAAAACGCAAAAAATGAGGAACGATCATGGCGGGGCGGATACTATGGTTCCTTAGGTCGTATTTGATAGTCCGGAAAAATATTAGGCGATAGGGGTCAGGAGGTCCCGGGATCACTCGAAAGGCTTGGGCTATAACACACAAAAATATGGTAATCGCGCGGAATTCTAATTGTTTGGCCGAAAAACGCAAAAAATGAGGAACGATCATGGCGGGGCGGATACTATGGTTCCTTAGGTCATATTTGATAGTCCGGAAAAATTTTAGGCGATAGGGGTCCGGAGGTCCCGGGACCACTCGGAAGGTGTGGGCTATAACACACAAAAATATGGGAATCGCGCGGAATTCTAGTTGTTTGGCCGAAAAACGCAAAAAATGAGGAACAATCATGGCGTGGCAGATACTATCGTTCCTTAGGTCGTATTTGATAGTCCGGAAAAATATTAGGCGAAAAGGGGTCAGGAGGTCCCGGGACCACTCGGAAGGCGTGGGCTATAACACACAAAAATATAGGAATCGCGCGGAATTCTAGTTGTTTGGCCGAAAAACGCAAAAAATGAGGAACGATCATGGCGAGGCGGATACTATGGTTCCTTAGGTCGTATTTGATAGTCCGGAAAAATTTTAGGTGATAGGGGTCCGGAGGTCCCGGGACCACTCGGAAGGTGTGGGCTATAACACACAAAAATATGGGAGTCGGGCGGAATTCTAGTTGTTTGGCCGAAAAACGCAAAAAATGAGGAACGATCATGGCGGGGCGGATACTATGGTTCCTTAGGTCGTATTTGATAGTCCGGAAAAATATTAGGCGATAGGGGTCAGGAGGTCCCGGGACCACTCGAAAGGCGTGGGCTATAACACACAAAAATATGGTAATCGTGCGGAATTCTAGTTGTTTGGCCGAAAAACGCAAAAAATGAGGAACGATCATGGCGGGGCGGATACTATGGTTCCTTAGGTCATATTTGATAGTCCGGAAAAATTTTAGGCGATAGGGGTCCGGAGGTCCCGGGACCACTCGGAAGGTGTGGGCTATAACACACATAAATATGGGAATCGCGCGAAATTCTAGTTGTTTGGCCGAAAAACGCAAAAAATGAGGAACAATCATGGCGTGGCAGATACTATCATTCCTTAGGTCGTATTTGATAGTCCGGAAAAATATTAGGCGAAAAGGGGTCAGGAGGTCCCGGGACCACTCGGAAGGCGTGGGCTATAACACACAAAAATATAGGAATCGCGCGGAATTCTAGTTGTTTGGCCGAAAAATGCAAAAAATGAGGAACGATCATGGCGAGGCGGATACTATGGTTCCTTAGGTCATATTTGATAGTCCGGAAAAATTTTAGGCGATAGGGGTCCGGAGGTCCCGGGACCACTCGGAAGGTGTGGGCTATAACACACAAAAATATGGGAATCGCGCGGAATTCTAGTTGTTTGGCCGAAAAACGCAAAAAATGAGGAACGATCATGGCGGGGCGGATACTATGGTTCCTTAGGTCGTATTTGATAGTCCGGAAAAATATTAGGCGATAGGGGTCAGGAGGTCCCGGGACCACTCGAAAGGCGTGGGCTATAACACACAAAAATATGGTAATCGTGCGGAATTCTAGTTGTTTGGCCGAAAAACGCAAAAAATGAGGAACGATCATGGCGGGGCGGATACTATGGTTCCTTAGGTCATATTTGATAGTCCGGAAAAATTTTAGGCGATAGGGGTCCGGAGGTCCCGGGACCACTCGGAAGGTGTGGGCTATAACACACAAAAATATGGGAATCGCGCGGAATTCTAGTTGTTTGGCCGAAAAACGCAAAAAATGAGGAACAATCATGGCGTGGCAGATACTATCGTTCCTTAGGTCGTATTTGATAGTCCGGAAAAATATTAGGCGAAAAGGGGTCAGGAGGTCCCGGGACCACTCGGAAGGCGT
Organism: Nicotiana tomentosiformis; assembly: GCF_000390325.3. NCBI lineage: Eukaryota > Viridiplantae > Streptophyta > Magnoliopsida > Solanales > Solanaceae > Nicotiana > Nicotiana tomentosiformis. Next base: position 51,010 of record NW_027174708.1, on the reverse strand, counting down.
GGGCTATAACACACAAAAATTTAGAAATCGCGCGGAATTCTAGTTGTTTGGCCGAAAAACGCAAAAAATGAGGAACGATCATGGCGAGGCGGATACTATGGTTCCTTAGGTCGTATTTGATAGTCCGGAAAAATTTTAGGCGATAGGGGTCCGGAGGTCCCGGGACCACTCGGAAGGCGTAGGCTATAACACACAAAAATATGGGAATCGCGCGGAATTCTAGTTGTTTGGCCGAAAAACGCAAAAAATGAGGAACGATCATGGCGGGGCGGATACTATGGTTCCTTAGGTCGTATTTGATAGTCCGGAAAAATATTAGGCGATAGGGGTCAGGAGGTCCCGGGACCACTCGAAAGGCGTGGGCTATAACACACAAAAATATGGTAATCGCGCGGAATTCTAGTTGTTTGGCCAAAAAACGCAAAAAATGAGGAACGATCATGGCGGGGCGGATACTATGGTTCCTTAGGTCATATTTGATAATCCGGAAAAATTTTAGGCGATAGGGGTCCGGAGGTCCCGGGACCACTCGGAAGGTAAGGGCTATAACACACAAAAATATGGGAATCGCGCGGAATTCTAGTTGTTTGGCCGAAAAACGCAAAAAATGAGGAACAATCATGGCGTGGCGGATACTATCATTCCTTAGGTCGTATTTGATGGCCCGGAATATTTTTAGGCGATCGGGGTTCGGGGTTCCCGGGACCCCTTGGAAGGCGTGGGCTAAAGCACACGAAAATATGGAAATCGCGCGGAATTCTAGTTGTTTGGCTGAAAAACGCAAAAGACTAGGAACGATCATGGCGGGGAGGTGACTATGGTTCCTTAGGTCTTATTTGATAGTCCGGAAAATTTTTAGGCGATCCGGCTCCGGGGGGCCCGACCCACTCGGAAGGCGTGGGCGATAGCACACAAAAATATGGGAATCGGGCGGAATTATAGTTTTTTGGCCAAAAAATGCAAAAAATGAGGAACAATCATGGAGAGGTGGTGACTATGGTTCCTTAGGTCTTAATTGATGGCCCGAATATTTTTTAGGCGATCCGAGTCCTGCGGCCCGGCCCACTCGGAAGGCGTGGGCAATAGCACACAAAAATATGGTAATCGAGCAGAATTCTAATTTTTTGGCCGAAAAACGCAATAAATGAGGAACGATCATGGCGGGGCGGTGACTATGGTTCCTTAGGTCGTATTTAATGGCCCGGAAAATTTTAGGCAATCGGGGTCCACGGCTCCCGGGACCACTCGGAAGGCGTAAGCTATAGCACACTAAAATAAGCAAATCGCGCGGCGTTCTAGTTTTTTGGCCGAAAAATGCAAAGCATTTGAAAAGATCATGGTGGGGCGGTGACTATGGTACCTTAGGTCGTATTTGATAGTCTGGAAAAATTTTAGGCGATCGGGGTCCGCGGCTCCCCGGACCACTTGGAGGGCGTGGGTATAGCACACCAATATATGGGAATCGGGCGTAATTCTAGTTTTTTGGCCGAAAAATGCAAAAAATGAGAAACGATGATGGCGGGGCGGTTACTATGGTTCCTTAGGTCGTATTTGATGGCCCGAAAAAATTTTAGGCGATCGGGGTCCGGGGGTCCCGGAACCACTTGGAAGGGTGGGCAATAGCACCCAAAAATATTGTAATCGGGCGGAATTCTAGTTTTTTGGCCGAAAAATGCAACAAATGAGGAATGATCATGGCTGGGCGGTGACTATGGTTCCTTAGGTCGTATTTGATAGTCCGAAAAAATTTTAGGTGATAGGGGTCCGGAGTTCCCGGATTCACTTGGAAGGCGTGGCTATAGGACACGAAAATATGGGAATCGCGCGGAATTCTAGTTTTTTGGCCGAAAAACAGAAAAAACTAGGAATGATCATGGCTGGGCGGTGACTATGGTTCCTTAGGTCTTATTTGATAGTCCGGAAAAATTTTAGGCGATATGGATCCGGAGACCCGGGACCACTCGGAAGGCGTGGGCTATATATAACACACAAAAATATGGGATAGCGCGGAATTCTAGTTGTTTGGCCGAAAAACGCAAAGAATGAGGAACGATCATGGCGGGGCGGATACTATGGTTCCTTAGGTCGTATTTGATAGTCCGGAAAAATTTTAGGCGATAGGGGTCCGGAGGTCCCGGGACCACTCGGAAGGTGTGGGTTATAACACACAAAAATATGGGAGTTGGGCGGAATTCTAGTTGTTTGGCCGAAAAACGCAAAAAATGAGGAACGATCATGGCGGGGAGGATACTATGGTTCCTTAGGTCATATTTGATAGTCCGGAAAAATTTTAGGCGATAGGGGTCCGGAGGTCCCGGGACCACTCGGAAAGTGTGGGCTATAACACACAAAAATATGGGAATCGCGCGGAATTCTAGTTGTTTGGCCGAAAAACGCAAAAAATGAGGAACGATCATGGCGGAGCGGATACTATGGTTCCTTAGGTCGTATTTGATAGTCCGGAAAAATATTAGGCGATAGGGGTCAGGAGGTCCCGGGACCACTCGAAAGGCGTGGGCTATAACACACAAAAATATGGTAATCGCGCGGAATTCTAGTTGTTTGGCCGAAAAATGCAATAAATGAGGAACGATCATGGTGGGGCGGTGACTATGGTTCCTTAGGTCGTATTTGATGGACCGGAAAATTTTAGGCGATCGGGGTCCACGGCTCCCGGGACCACTCGGAAGGCGTAAGCTATAGCACACTAAAATAAGCAAATCGCGCGGCGTTCTAGTTTTTTGGCCGAAAAATGCAAAGCATTTGGAACGATCATGGTGGGGCGGTGACAATGGTACCTTAGGTCGTATTTGATAGTCCGGAAAAATTTTAGGCGATCGGGGTCCGCGGGTCCCCGGACCACTTGGAAGGCGTGGGTATAGCACACGAAAATATGGGAATCGGGCGTAATTCTAGTTTTTTGGCCGAAAAATGCAAAAAATGAGAAACGATGATGGCGGGGTGGTTACTATGGTTCTTTAGGTCGTATTTAAGGACCCGGAAAAATTTTAGGCGATCGGGGTCCGGGGGTCCCGGAACCACTTGGAAGGGTGGGCAATAGCACACAAAAATATTGTAATCGGGCGGAATTCTAGTTTTTTGGCCGAAAAATGCAACAAATGAGGAATGATCATGGCTGGGCGGTGACTATGGTTCCTTAGGTCGTATTTGATAGTCCGGAAAAATTTTAGGCGATAGGGGTCCAGAGTTCCCGGCTTCACTTGGAAGGCGTGGGCTATAGGACACGAAAATATGGGAATCGCGCGGAATTCTAGTTTTTTGGCCGAAAAACGGAAAACACTAGGAACGATCATGGCTGGGCGGTGATTATGGTTCCTTAGGTCTTATTTGATAATCCGGAAAAATTTTAGGCGATAGGGGTCCGGAGACCCGGGACCACTCGGAAGGCGTGGGCTATAACACACAAAAATATGGGATAGCGCGGAATTCTAGTTGTTTGGCCGAAAAACGCAAAAGATGAGGAACGATCATGGCGGGGCGGATACTATGGTTCCTTAGGTCGTATTTGATAGTCCGGAAAAATTTTAGGCGATAGGGGTTCGGAGGTCCCGGGACCACTCGGAAGGTGTGGGCTATAACACACAAAAATATGGGAATCGCGCGGAATTCTAGTTGTTTGGTCAAAAAACGCAAAAAATGAGGAACGATCATGGCGGGGTGAATACTATGGTTCCTTAGGTAGTATTTGATAGTCCGGAAAAATATTAGGCGATAGGGGTCAGAAGGTCCCGGGACCACTCGGAAGGCGTGGGTTATAACACACAAAAATATGGGAATCGCGCGAAATTCTAGTTTTTTGGCCGAAAAACACAAAACATGAGGAACGATCATGGCGGGGTGGTTACTATGGTTCCTTAGGTCGTATTTTATGGCCCAGAAAATTCTAGGCGATCTGGGTCCACGTCTCCCGGGACCACTCGGAAGGCGTAAACTATAGAACACTAAAATATGCAAATCGCACGGAGTTCTAGTTTTGTGGCCGAAAAATGCAAAGCATTTGGAATGATCATGGTGGGGCGGTGACTATGGTACCTTAGGTCGTATTTGATAGTCCGGAAAAATTTTAGGCGATCGGGGTCCGCGGCTCCCCGGACCACTTGGAAGGCGTGGGTATAGCACACGAAAATATGAGAATCGGGCGTAATTCTAGTTTTTTGGCCGAAAAATGCAAAAAATAAGAAACGATGATGGCGGGGCGGTTACTATGGTTCCTTAGGTCGTATTTGACGGCCTGGAAAAATTTTAGGCGATCGGGGTCCGGGGGTCCCGGAACCACTTGGAAGGTGGGCAATAACACACAAAAATATTGTAATCGGGCGAAATTCTAGTTTTTTGGCCGAAAAATGCAACAAATGAGGAATGATCATGGCTGGGCGGTGACTATGGTTCCTTAGGTGGTATTTGATAGTCCGGAAAAATTTTAGGCGATCGGGGTCCGCGGCTCCCCGGACCACTTGGAAGGCGTGGGTATAGCACACGAAAATATGGGAATCGGGCGTAATTCTAGTTTTTTGGCCGAAAAATGCAAAAAATGAGAAACAATGATGGCGAGGAGGTTACTATGGTTCCTTAGGTCGTATTTGATGGCCCGGAATAATATTAGGCGATCGGGGTCCGGGGGTCCCGAAACCACTTGGAAGGGTGGGCAATAGCACACAAAAATATTGTAATTGGGCGGAATTCTAGTTTTTTGGCCGAAAAACGCAACAAATGAGGAATGATCATGGCTGGGCGGTTACTATGGTTCCTTAGGTCGTATTTGATAGACCGGAAAAATTTTAGGCGATAGGGGTATGGAGTTCCCGGGTTCACTTAGAAGGCATGTGCTATAGGACACGAAAATATGGGAATCGCGCGGAATTCTAGTTTTTTGGCCAAAAAACGAAAAAGAACTAGGAACGATCATGGCTGGGTGGTGACTATAGTTCCTTAGGTCTTATTTGATAGTCCAAAAAAATTTTAGGCGATAGGGGTCCGGAGACCCGGGACCTCTCGGAAGGCGTGGGCTATAACACACAAAAATATGGGATAGCGCGGAATTCTAGTTGTTTGGCTGAACAACGCAAAAAATGAGGAACGATCATGGTGGGGCGGATACTATGGTTCCTTAGGTCGTATTTGATAGTCCTGAAAAATTTTAGGCGATAGGGTTCTGGAGGTCCTGGGACCACTCGAAAGGTGTGGGCTATAACACATAAAAATATGGGAATCGCGCGGAATTCTAGTTGTTTGGCCGAAAAACGCAAAAAATGAGGAACGATCATGGTGTGGCAGATACTATGGTTCCTTAGGTCGTATTTGATAGTCCGGAAAAATATTAGGCGATAGGGGTCAGGAGGTACTGGGACCACTAGGAAGGCGTGGGCTATAACACACAAAAATATGGGAATCGCGCAGAATTCTAGTTGTTTGGCCGAAATCGCAAAAAATGAAGAACGATCATGGCGGGGTGGTTATTATGGTTCCTTAGGTCGTATTTGATGGCCCAGAAAATTTTTAGGCGATAGGGGTTCGGGGTTCCCGGGACCCCTTGGAAGGCGTGGGCTAAAGCACACGAAAATATGGAAATCGCGCGGAATTCTAGTTTTTGGCTGAAAAACGCAAAAGACTAGGAACGATCATGGTGGGGCAGTGACTATGGTTCCTTAGGTCGTATTTGATAGTCCGGAAAATTTTTAGGCGATCCGGCTCCGGGTGGCCCGACCCACTCGGAAGGCGTGGGTGATAGCACAAAAAATATGTGAATCGGGCGAAATTGTAGTTTTTTGGCCAAAAAATGCAAAAAATGAGGAACGATCATGGCGAGGCAGTGACTATGGTTCCTTAGGTCCTAATTGATGGCCCGAAAAATTTTTAGGTGATCCGAGTCCGGCGGCCTGGCCCACTCGGAAGGCGTGGGCAATAGCACACAAAAATATGGTAATCGAGCGGAATTCTAGTTTTTTGGCCGAAAAATGCAATAAATGAGGAACGATCATGGCGGGGCAGTGACTATGGTTCCTTAGGTAATATTTGATGGCCCGGAAAATTTTAGGCGATCGGGGTATGGAGTTCCCGGGTTCACTTAGAAGGCGTGTGCTATAGGACACGAAAATATGGGAATCGCGCGGAATTCTAGTTTTTTGGCCGAAAAATAGAAAAGAACTAGGAACGATCAAGGCTGGGCGGTGACTATAGTTCCTTAGGTCTTATTTGATAGTCCAAAAAAATTTTAGGCGATAGGGGTCCGGAGACCCGGGACCTCTCGGAAGGCGTGGGCTATAACACACAAAAATATGGGATAGCGCGGAATTCTAGTTGTTTGGCCGAAAAACGCAAAAAATGAGGAACGATCATGGTGGGGCGGATACTATGGTTCCTTAGATCGTATTTGATAGTCCGGAAAAATTTTAGGCGATAGGGGTATGGAGTTCCCGGGTTCACTTAGAAGGCGTGTGCTATAGGACACGAAAATGTGGGAATCGCGCGGAATTCTAGTTTTTTGGCCGAAAAACGGAAAAGAACTAGGAACGATCATGGCTGGGCGGTGACTATAGTTCCTTAGGTCTTATTTGATAGTCCAAAAAAATTTTAGGCGATAGGGGTCCGGAGACCCGGGACCTCTCGGAAGGCGTGGGCTATAACACACAAAAATATGGGATAGCGCGGAATTCTAGTTGTTTGGTCGAAAAACGCAAAAAATGAGGAACGATCATGGTGGGGCGGATACTATGGTTCCTTAGGTCGTATTTGATAGTCCGGAAAAATTTTAGGCGATAGGGTTCCGGAGGTCCTGGGACCACTCGAAAGGTGTGGGCTATAACACACAAAAATATGGGAATCGCGCGGAATTCTAGTTGTTTGGCCGAAAAACGCAAAAAATGAGGAACGATCATGGTGTGGCGGATACTATGGTTCCTTAGGTCGTATTTGATAGTCCGGAAAAATATTAGGCGATAGGGGTCAGAAGGTACCGGGACCACTAGGAAGGCGTGGGCTATAACACACAAAAATATGGGAATCGCGCAGAATTCTAGTTGTTTGGCCGAAATCGCAAAAAATGAAGAACGATCATGGCGAGGTGGTTACTATGGTTCCTTAGGTCGTATTTGATGGCCCAGAAAATTTTTAGGCGATAGGGGTTCGGGGTTCCCGGGACCCCTTGGAAGGCGTGGGCTAAAGCACACGAAAATATGGAATTCGAGAGGAATTCTAGTTTTTTGGCTGAAAAGCGCAAAAGACTAGGAACGATCATGGTGGGGCAGTGACTATGGTTCCTTAGGTCGTATTTGATAGTCCAGAAAATTTTTAGACGATCCGGCTCCGGGGGGCCCGACCCACTCGGAAGGAGTGGGCGATAGTACACAAAAATATGGGAATCGGGCGAAATTCTAGTTTTTTGGCCAAAAAATGCAAAAAATGAGGAACGATCATGACGAGGCAGTGACTATGGTTCCTTAGGTCCTAATTGATGGCCCGAAAAATTTTTAGGCGATCCGAGTCCGGCGGCCTGGCCCACTCGGAAGGCGTGGGCAATAGCACACAAAAATATGGTAATCGAGCGGAATTCTAGTTTTTTGGCCGAAAAATGCAATAAATGAGGAACGATCATGGCGGGGCAGTGACTATGGTTCCTTAGGTCGTATTTGATGGCCCGGAAAATTTTAGGCGATCGGGGTCCACGGCTCCCGGGACCACTCGGAAGGCGTAAGCAATAGCACACTAAAATAAGCAAATCGCGCGGAGTTCTAGTTTTTTGGCCGAAAAATGCAAAGCATTTGGAACAATCATGGTGGGGCGGTGACAATGGTACCTTAGGTCGTATTTGATAGTCCGGAAAAATTTTAGGCGATCGGGGTCCGCGGCTCCCCGGACCACTTGGAAGGCGTGGGTATAGCACACGAAAATATGGGAATCGGGCGTAATTCTAGTTTTTTGGCCAAAAAATGCAAAAAATGAGAAACGATGATGGCGGGGTGGTTACTATGGTTCTTTAGGTCGTATTTAAGGACCCGGAAAAATTTTAGGCGATCGGGGTCTGGGGGTCCCGTAACCACTTGGAAGGGTGGGCAATAGCACACAAAAATATTGTAATCGGGCGGAATTCTAGTTTTTTGGCCGAAAAATGCAACAAATGAGGAATGATCATGGCTGGGCGGTGAATATGGTTCCTTAGGTCGTATTTGATAGTCCGGAAAAAATTTAGGCGATAGGGGTCCAGAGTTCCCGACTTCACTTGGAAGGCGTGGGCTATAGGACACGAAAATATGGGAATCGCGCGAAATTCTAGTTTTTTGGCCGAAAAACGGAAAACACTAGGAACGATCATGGCTGGGCGGTGACTATGGTTCCTTAGGTCTTATTTGATAATCCGGAAAAATTTTAGGCGATAGGGGTCCGGGGACCCGGGACCACTCGGAAGGCATGGGCTATAACACACAAAAATATGGGATAGCGCGGAATTCTAGTTGTTTGGCCGAAAAACGCAAAAGATGAGGAACGATCATGGCAGGGTGGATACTATGGTTCCTTAGGTCCTATTTGATAGTCCGGAAAAATTTTAGGCGATAGGGGTTCGGAGGTCCCGGGACCACTCGGAAGGTGTGGGCTATAACACATAAGAAATATGGGAATCGCACGGAATTCTAGTTGTTTGGTCGAAAAACGCAAAAAATGAGGAACGATCATGGCGGGGCCAATACTATGGTTCCTTAGGTAGTATTTGATAGTCCGGAAAAATATTAGGCGATAGGGGTCAGGAGGTCCCGGGACCACTCGGAAGGCGTGGGTTATAACACACAAAAATATGGGAATCGCGCGGAATTCTAGTTTTTTGGCCGAAAAACACAAAACATGAGGAACATCATGGCGGGGTGGTTACTATGGTTCCTTAGGTCGTATTTTATGGCCCGGAAAATTTTAGGCGATCTGGGTCCACGTCTCCCGGGACCACTCGGAAGGCGTAAACTATAGCACACTAAAATATGCAAATCGCACGGAGTTCTAGTTTTGTGGCCGAAAAATGCAAAGCATTTGGAATGATCATGGTGGGGCGGTGACTATGGTACCTTAGGTCGTATTTGATAGTCCGGAAAAATTTTAGGCGATCGGGGTCCGCGGCTCCCCGGACCACTTGGAAGGCGTGGGTATAGCACACGAAAATATGAGAATCAGGTGTAATTCTAGTTTTTTGGCCGAAAAATGCAAAAAATAAGAAACGATGATGGCAGGGCGGTTACTATGGTTCCTTAGGTCGTATTTGATGGCCTGGAAAAATTTTAGGCGATCGGGGTCCGGGGGTCCCGGAACCACTTGGAAGGGTGGGCAATAACACACAAAAATATTGTAATCGGGCGGAATTCTAGTTTTTTGGCCGAAAAATGCAACAAATGAGGAATGACCATGGCTGGGCGGTGACTATGGTTCCTTAGGTGGTATTTGATAGTCCGGAAAAATTTTAGGCGATCGGGGTCCGCGGCTTCCCGGACCACTTGGAAGGCGTGGGTATAGCACACGAAAATATGGGAATCGGGCGTAATTCTAGTTTTTTGGCCGAAAAATGCAAAAAATGAGAAACGATGATGGCGAGGAGGTTACTATGGTTCCTTAGGTCGTATTTGATGGCCCGGAGTAATATTAGGCGATCGGGGTCCGGGGGTCCCGAAACCACTTGGAAGGGTGGGCAATAGCACACAAAAATATTGTAATTGGGCGGAATTCTAGTTTTTTGGCCGAAAAACGCAACAAATGAGGAATGATCATGGCTGGGCGGTGACTATGGTTCCTTAGGTCGTATTTGATAGACCGGCAAAATTTTAGGCGATAGGGGTATGGAGTTCCCGGGTTCACTTAGAAGGCGTGTGCTATAGGACACGAAAATATGGGAATCGCGCGGAATTCTAGTTTTTTGGCCGAAAAACAGAAAAGAACTAGGAACGATCATGGCTGGGCGGTGACTATAGTTCCTTAGGTCTTATTTGATAGTCCAAAAAAATTTTAGGCGATAGGGGTCCGGAGACCCGGGACCTCTCGGAAGGCGTGGGCTATAACACACAAAAATATGGGATAGCGCTGAATTCTAGTTGTTTGGCCGAAAAATGCAAAAAATGAGGAACGATCATGGTGGGGCGGATACTATGGTTCCTTAGGTCGTATTTGATAGTCCGGAAAAATTTTAGGCGATAGGGTTCCGGAGGTCCTGGGACCACTCGAAAGGTGTGGGCTATAACACACAAAAATATGGGAATCGCGCGGAATTCTACTTGTTTGGCCGAAAAATGCAAAAAATGAGGAACGATCATGGTGTGGCGGATACTATGGTTCCTTAGGTCGTATTTGATAGTCCGGAAAAATATTAGGCGATAGGGGTCAGGAGGTACTGGGACCACTAGGAAGGCGTGGGCTATAACACACAAAAATATGGGAATCGCGCAGAATTCTAGTTGTTTGGCCGAAATCGCAAAAAATGAAGAACGATCATGGCAGGGTGGTTACTATGGTTCCTTAGGTCGTATTTGATGGCCCAGAAAATTTTTAGGCGATAGGGGTTCGGGGTTCCCGGGACCCCTTGGAAGGCGTGGGCTAAAGCACACGAAAATATGGAAATCGCGCGGAATTCTAGTTTTTTGGCTGAAAAACGCAAAAGACTAGGAACGATCATGGTGGGGCAGTGACTATGGTTCCTTAGGTCGTATTTGATAGTCCGGAAAATTTTTAGGCGATCCGGCTCCGGGGGGCCCAACCCACTCGGAAGGCATGGGTGATAGCACACAAAAATATGGGAATCGGGCGAAATTGTAGTTTTTTGGCCAAAAAATTCAAAAAATGAGGAACGATCATGGCGAGGCAGTGACTATGGTTCCTTAGGCCCTAATTGATGGCCCGAAAAATTTTTAGGCGATCCGAGTCCGGCGGCCTGGCCCACTCGGAAGGCGTGGGCAATAGCACACAAAAATATGGTAATCGAGCGGAATTCTAGTTTTTTGGCCGAAAAATGCAATAAATGAGGAACGATCATGGCGGGGCAGTGACTATGGTTCCTTAGGTCATATTTGATGGCCCGGAAAATTTTAGGCGATCGGGGTCCATGGCTCCCGGGACCACTCGGAAGGCGTAAGCTATAGCACACTAAAATAAGCAAATCGCGCGGAGTTCTAGTTTTTTGGCCGAAAAATGCAAAGCATTTGGAACGATCATGGTGGGGCGGTGACTATGGTACCTTAGGTCGTATTTGATAGTCCGAAAAAATTTTAGGCGATCGGGGTCCGCGGCTCCCCGGACCACTTGGAAGGCGTGGGTATAGCACACGAAAATATGGGAATCGGGCGTAATTCTAGTTTTTTGGCCGAAAAATGCAAAAAATGAGAAACGATGGTGGTTACTATGGTTCTTTAGGTCGTATTTAAGGACCCGGAAAAATTTTAGGCGATCAGGGTCCGGGGGTCCCGTAACCACTTGGAAGGGTGGGCAATAGCACACAAAAAAATTGTAATCGGGCGGAATTCTAGTTTTTTGGCCGAAAAATGCAACAAATGAGGAATGATCATGGCTGGGCGGTGACTATGGTTCCTTAGGTCGTATTTGATAGTCCGGAAAAATTTTAGGCGATAGGGGTCCAGAGTTCCCGGCTTCACTTGGAAGGCGTGGGCTATAGGACACGAAAATATGGGAATCGCGCGGAATTCTAGTTTTTTGGCCGAAAAACGGAAAACACTAGGAACGATCATGGCTGGGCGGTGACTATGGTTCCTTAGGTCTTATTTGATAATCCGGAAAAATTTTAGGCGATAGGGGTCCGGAGACCCGGGACCACTCGGAAGGCGTGGGCTATAACACACAAAAATATGGGATAGCGCGGAATTCTAGTTGTTTGGCCGAAAAATGCAAAAGATGAGGAACGATCATGGCGGGGCGGATACTATGGTTCCTTAGGTCGTATTTGATATTCCGGAAAAATTTTAGGCGATAGGGGTTCGGAGGTCCCGGGACCACTCGGAAGGTGTGGGCTATAACACACAAAAATATGGGAATCGCGCGGAATTCTAGTTGTTTGGCCGAAAAACGCAAAAAATGAGGAACGATCATGGCGGGGCGAATACTATGGTTCCTTAGGTAGTATTTGATAGTCCGGAAAAATATTAGGCGATAGTGGTCAGGAGGTCCCGGGACCACTCGGAAGGCGTGGGTTATAACACACAAAAATATGGGAATCGCGCGGAATTCTAGTTGTTTGGCCGAAAAACACAAAACATGAGGAACGATCATGGCGGGGTGGTTACTATGGTTCCTTAGGTCGTATTTTATGGCCCGGAAAATTTTAGGCGATCTGGGTCCACGTCTCCCGGGACCACTCGGAAGGCGTAAACTATAGCACACTAAAATATGCAAATCGTGCGGAGTTCTAGTTTTGTGGCCGAAAAATGCAAAGCATTTGGAATGATCATGGTGGGGCAGTGACTATGGTACCTTAGGTCGTATTTGATAGTCCGGAAAAATTTTAGGCGATCGGGGTCCGCGGCTCCCCGGACCACTTGGAAGGCGTGGGTATAGCACACGAAAATATGAGAATCGGGCGTAATTCTAGTTTTTTGGCCGAAAAATGCAAAAAATAAGAAACGATGATGGCGGGGCGGTTACTATGGTTCCTTAGGTCGTATTTGACGGCCTGGAAAAATTTTAGGCTATCGGGGTCCGGGGGTCCCGGAACCACTTGGAAGGGTGGGCAATAACACACAAAAATATTGTAATCGGGCGGAATTCTAGTTTTTTGGCCGAAAAATGCAACAAATGAGGAATGATCATGGCTGGGCGGTGACTATGATTCCTTAGGTTGTATTTGATAGTCCGGAAAAATTTTAGGCGATAGGGGTCCGGAGTTCCCGGGTTCACTTGGAAGGCGTGGGCTATAGGACACGAAAATATGGGAATCGCGCGGAATTATAGTTTTTTTGGCCGAAAAATGGAAAAAACTAGGAATGATCATGGCTGGGCGGTGACTATGGTTCCTTAGGTCTTATTTGATAGTCCGGAAAAATTTTAGGCAATATGGGTCCGGAGACCCGGGACCACTCGGAAGGCGTGGGCTATAACACACAAAAATATGGGAATCGCGCGGAATTCTAGTTGTTTGGCCGAAAAACGGAAAAAATGAGGAACGATCATGGCGGGGCGGATACTATGGTTCCTTAGGTCGTATTTGATAGTCCGGAAAAATTTTAGGCGATAGGGGTACGGAGGTCCCCGGGACCACTCGGAAGGTGTGGGCTATAACACACAAAAATATGGGAGTCGCGCGGAATTCTAGTTGTTTGGCCGAAAAATGCAAAAAATGAGGAACGATCATGGCGGGGCGGATACTATGGTTCCTTAGGTCGTATTTGATAGTCCGGAAAAATATTAGGTGATAGGGGTCAGGAGGTCCCGGGACCACTCGGAAGGCATGGGCTATAACACACAAAAATATGGGAATCGCGCGGAATTCTAGTTGTTTGGCCCAAAAATGCAAAAAATGAGGAACGATCATGGCGGGGTGATTAGTATGGTTCCTTAGGTTGTATTTGTTGGCCCGGAAAATTTTTAGGCGATCGGGGTTCGGGGTTCCCGGGACCCCTTGGAAGGCGTGGGCTAAAGCACACGAAAATATGGAAATCGCGCGGAATTCTAGTTTTTTGGCCGAAAAACGCAACAAATGAGGAATGATCATGGCTGGGCGGTGATTATGGTTCCTTAGGTCGTATTTGATAGTCCGGAAAAATTTTAGGCGATAGGGGTCCGGAATTCCCGGGTTCACTTGGAAGGCGTGGGCTATAGGTCACGAAAATATGGGAATCGCGCAGAATTCTAGTTTTTTGGCCGAAAAATGGAAAAATATTAGGAACGATCATGGCTGGGCGGTGACTATGGTTCCTTAGGTCTTATTTGATAGTCCGGAAAAATTTTAGGCGATAGGGGTACGGAGACCCGGGACCACTCGGAAGGCGTGGGCTATAACACACAAAAATATGGGATAGCACGGAATTCTAGTTGTTTGGCCGAAAAACGCAAAAAATGAGGAATGATCTTGGCGGGGCAGATACTATGGTTCCTTAGGTCGTATTTGACAGTCCGTAAAAATATTAGGCGATAGGGGTCAGGAGGTCCCGGGACCACTCGAAAGGCGTGGGCTATAACACACAAAAATATGGGAATCGCGCGGAATTCTAGTTGTTTGGCCGAAAAATGCAAAAAATGAGGAACGATCATGGCGGGGTGGTTACTATGGTTCCTTAGGTCGTATTTGATGGCCCGGAAAAGTTTTAGGCGATCGGGGTTCGGGGTTCCCGGGACCCCTTGGAAGGCGTGGGCTAAAGCACACAAAAATATGGAAATCGCGCAGAATTCTAGTTTTTGGCTGAAAAACGCAAAAGACTAGGAACGATCATGGAGGGGCGGTGACTATGGTTCCTTAGGTCGTATTTGATAGTCTGGAAAAATTTTAGGCTATCCGGCTCCGGGGGCCCGACCCACTCGGAAGGCGTGGGCGATAGCACACAAAAATATGGAAATCGGGCGAAATTCTAGTTTTTTTGCCAAAAAATTCAAAAAATAAGGGACGATCATGGCGAGGTAGTGACTATGGTTCCTTAGGTCCTAATTGATGGCCCGAAAAACTTTTAGGCGATCCGAGTCCGGCGGCCCGGCCCACTCGAAAGGCGTGGGCAATAGCTCACAAAAATATGGTAATCGAGCGGAATTATAGTTTTTTTGCCGAAAAACGCAATAAATGAGGAACGATCATGGCGGGGCGGTGACTATGGTTCCATAGGTCGTATTTGATGGCCCGGAAAATTTTAGGCGATCGGGGTCCACGGCTCCCGGGACCACTCGGAAGGCGTAAGCTATAGCACACTAAAATATGCAAATCGCGCGGAGTTCTAGTTTTTTGGCCGAAAAATGCGAAGCATTTGGAATGATCATGGTGGGGCGGTGACTATGGTACCTTAGGTCGTATTTGATAGTCCGAAAAAATTTTAGGCGATCGGGGTCCGCGGCTCCCCGGACCACTTGGAAGGCGTGGGTATAACACACGAAAATATGAGAATCAGGCATAATTCTCGTTTTTTGGCCGAAAAATGCAAAAAATGAGAAACGATGATGGCGGGGCGGTTACTATGATTCCTTAGGTCGTATTTGACGGCCCAGAAAAATTTTAGGCGATCGGGGTCCGGGGGTCCCGGAACCACTTGGAAGGGTGGGCAATAGCACACAAAAATATTGTAATCGGGCGGAATTCTAGTTTTTTTGGCCGGTAAACGCAACAAATGAGGAATGATCATGGCTGGGCGATGACTATGGTTCCTTAGGTCGTATTTGATAGACCGGAAAATTTTTTGGCGATAGGGGTATGGAGTTCCCGGGTTCACTTAGAAGGCGTGGGCTATAGGACACGAAAATATGGGAATCGCGCGGAATTCTAGTTGTTTGGCCGAAAAACGCAAAAAATGAGGAACGATCATGGCGGGGCGGATACTATGGTTCCTTAGGTCATATTTGATAGTCCGGAAAAATTTTAGGCGATAGGGGTCCGGAGGTCCCGGGACCACTCGGAAGGTGTGGGCTATAACACACAAAAATATGGGAATCGCGCGGAATTCTAGTTGTTTGGCCGAAAGACGCAAAAAATGAGAAATGATCATGGCATGGCGGATACTATGGTTCCTTAGGTCATATTTGATAGTCCGGAAAAATATTAGGCGATAGGGGTTAGGAGGTCCCGGGACCACTCGGAAGGCGTGGGCTATAACACACAAAAATATGGAAATCGCGCGGAATTCTAGTTGTTAGGCTGAAAAACGCAAAAAATGAGGAACGATCATGGCGGGGTGGTTACTATGGTTCCTTAGGTCATATTTGATGGCCCGGAAAATTTTTAGGCGATCGGGGTTCGGGGTACCCGGGACCTCTTACAAGGTGTGGGCTAAAGCACACAAAAATATGGAAATCTTGCGGAATTCTAGTTTTTTGGCTGAAAAACGCAAAAGACTAGTAACGATCATGGCGGGGCGGTGACTATGGTTCCTTAGGTCGTATTTGATAGTCCGGTAAATTTTTAGGCGATCCGGCTCCGGGGGGCCCGACCCACACGGAAGGCGTGGGCGATAGCACACAAAAATATGGAAATCGGGCGAAATTCTAGTTTTTTGGCCAAAAAATGCAAAAATTGAGGAACGATCATGGCGAGGCAGTGACTATGGTTCCATAGGTCGTATTTGATGGCCCGGAAAATTTTAGGCGATCGGGGTCCACGGCTCCCGGGACCACTCGGAAGGCGTAAGCTATAGCACACTAAAATATGCAAATCGCGCGGAGTTCTAGTTTTTTGGCCGAAAAATGCGAAGCATTTGGAATGATCATGGTGGGGCGGTGACTATGGTACCTTAGGTCGTATTTGATAGTCCGAAAAAATTTTAGGCGATCGGGGTCCGCGGCTCCCCGGACCACTTGGAAGGCGTGGGTATAACACACGAAAATATGGGAATCAGGCATAATTCTCGTTTTTTGGCCGAAAAATGCAAAAAATGAGAAACGATGATGGCGGGGCGGTTACTATGATTCCTTAGGTCGTATTTGACGGCCCAGAAAAATTTTAGGCGATCGGGGTCCGGGGGTCCCGGAACCACTTGGAAGGGTGGGCAATAGCACACAAAAATATTGTAATCGGGCGGAATTCTAGTTTTTTTGGCCGGTAAACGCAACAAATGAGGAATGATCATGGCTGGGCGATGACTATGGTTCCTTAGGTCGTATTTGATAGACCGGAAAATTTTTTGGCGATAGGGGTATGGAGTTCCCGGGTTCACTTAGAAGGCGTGGGCTATAGGACACGAAAATATGGGAATCGCGCGGAATTCTAGTTGTTTGGCCGAAAAACGCAAAAAATGAGGAACGATCATGGCGGGGCGGATACTATGGTTCCTTAGGTCGTATTTGATAGTCCGGAAAAATTTTAGGCGATAGGGGTCCGGAGGTCCCGGGACCACTCGGAAGGTGTGGGCTATAACACACAAAAATATGGGAATCGCGCGGAATTCTAGTTGTTTGGCCGAAAGACGCAAAAAATGAGAAATGATCATGGCATGGCGGATACTATGGTTCCTTAGGTCATATTTGATAGTCCGGAAAAATATTAGGCGATAGGGGTTAGGAGGTCCCGGGACCACTCGGAAGGCGTGGGCTATAACACACAAAAATATGGAAATCGCGCGGAATTCTAGTTGTTAGGCTGAAAAACGCAAAAAATGAGGAACGATCATGGCGGGGTGGTTACTATGGTTCCTTAGGTCATATTTGATGGCCCGGAAAATTTTTAGGCGATCGGGGTTCGGGGTACCCGGGACCTCTTACAAGGTGTGGGCTAAAGCACACAAAAATATGGAAATCTTGCGGAATTCTAGTTTTTTGGCTGAAAAACGCAAAAGACTAGTAACGATCATGGCGGGGCGGTGACTATGGTTCCTTAGGTCGTATTTGATAGTCCGGTAAATTTTTAGGCGATCCGGCTCCGGGGGGCCCGACCCACACGGAAGGCGTGGGCGATAGCACACAAAAATATGGAAATCGGGCGAAATTCTAGTTTTTTGGCCAAAAAATGCAAAAATTGAGGAACGATCATGGCGAGGCAGTGACTATGGTTCCTTCGGTCCTAATTGATGGCCCGAAAATTTTTTAGGCGATCCGAGTCCGGCAGCCTGGCCCACTCGGAAGGCGTGGGAAATAGCACACAAAAATATGGTAATCGAGCGGAATTCTATTTTTTTGGCCGAAAAACGCAATAAATGAGGAACGATCATGGCAGGGCAGTGACTATGTCCTTAGGTCGTATTTTATGGCCCGGAAAATTTTAGGCGATCGGGGTCCACGGCTCCCAGGACCACTCGGAAGGCGTAAGCTATAGCACACTAAAATAAGCAAATCGCACGGAGTTCTAGTTTTTATGCCGAAAAATGCAAAGCATTTGGAACGATCATGGTGGGGCGGTGACTATGGTACCTTAGGTCGTATTTGATAGTCCGGAAAAATTTTAGGCGATCGGGGTCCGCGGCTCCCCGGACCACTTGGAAGGCGTGAGTATAGCACACAAAAATATGGGAATCGGGCGTAATTCTAGTTTTTTGGCAGAAAAATGCAAAAAATGAGAAACGATGATGGCGGGGTGGTTACTATGGTTCCTTAGGTCGTATTTAAGGACCCGGAAAAATTTTAGGCGATCGGGGTCCGGGGGTCCCGTAACCACTTGGAAGGGTGGGCAATAGCACACAAAAATATTGTAATCGGGCGGAATTCTAGTTTTTTGGCCGAAAAACGCAACAAATGAGGAATGATCATGGCTGGGCGGTGACTATGGTTCCTTAGGTCGTATTTGATAGTCCGGAAAAAATTTAGGCGATAGGGGTCCAGAGTTCCCGGCTTCACTTGGAAGGCGTGGGCTATAGGACACGAAAATATGGGAATCGCGCGGAATTCTAGTTTTTTGGCCGGAAAATGGAAAACACTAGGAACGATAATGGCTGGGCAGTGACTATGGTTCCTTAAGTCTTATTTGATAGTCCGGAAAAATTTTAGGCGATAGGGGTCCGGAGACCCGGGACCACTCGGAAGGCGTGGACTATAACACATAAAAATATGGGATAGCGCGGAATTCTAGTTGTTTGGCCGAAAAACGCAAAAGATGAGGAACGATCATGGCGGGGCGGATACTATGGTTCCTTAGGACGTATTTGATAGTCCGGAAAAATTTTAGGCGATAGGGGTTCGGAGGTCCTGGGACCACTCGGATGATGTGGGCTATAACACACAAAAATATGGGAATCGCACGGAATTCTAGTTGTTTGGCCGAAACACGCAAAAAATGAGGAACGATCATGGCGGGGCGGATACTATGGTTCCTTAGGTAGTATTTGATAGTCCGGAAAAATATTAGGCGATAGGGGTCAGGAGGTCCCGGGACCACTCGGAAGGCGTGGGTTATAACACACAAAAATATGGGAATCGCGCGGAATTCTAGTTGTTTGGCCGAAAAACGCAAAACATGAGGAACGATCATGGCGGGGTGGTTACTATGGTTCCTTAGGTCGTATTTGATGGCCCGGAAAATTTTAGGCGATCGGGGTCCACGGCTCCCGTGACCACTCGGAAGGCGTAAGCTATAGCACACTAAAATATGCAAATCGCACGGAGTTCTAGTTTTGTGGCCGAAAAATGCAAAGCATTGGGAATGATCATGGTGGGGCGGTGACTATGGTACCTTAGGTCGTATTTGATAGTCCCGAAAAATTTTAGGCAATCGGGGTCCGCGGCTCCCCGGACCACTTGGAAGGCGTGGGTATAGCACACGAAAATATGAGAATCGGGAGTAATTCTAGTTTTTTGGCCGAAAAATGCAAAAAATGAGAAACGATGATGGCGGGGCGGTTACTATGGTTCCTTAGGTCGTATTTGACGGCCCGAAAAAATTTTAGGCGATCGGGGTCCGGGGGTCCCGGAACCACTTGGAAGGGTGGGCAATAAGACACAAAAATATTGTTATCCGGCGGAATTCTAGTTTTTTGGCCGAAAAATGCAACAAATGAGGAATGATCATGGCTGGGCGGTGACTATGGTTCCTTAGGTCGTATATTTGATAGTCCGGAAAAATTTTAGGCGATAGGGGTCCGGAGTTCCCGGGTTCACTTGGAAGGCGTGGGCTATAGGACACGAAAATATGGGAATCGCGCGGAATTCTAGTTTTTTGGCCGAAAAACGGAAAAAACTAGGAACGATCATGGCTGGGCGGTGACTATGGTTCCTTAGGTCTTATTTGATAGTCCGGAAAAATTTTAGGCGATAGGGGTCCGGAGACCCGGGACCACTCGGAAGGCGTGGGCTATAACACACAAAAATATGGGAATCGCGCGGAATTCTAGTTGTTTGGCCGAAAAATGCAAAAAATGAGGAACGATCATGGCGGGGCGGATACTATGGTTCCTTAGGTTGTATTTGATAGTCCGGAAAATTTTTAGGCGATAGGCGTACGGAGGTCCCCGGGACCACTCGTAAGGTGTGGGCTATAACACACAAAAATATGGGAGTCGCGCGGAATTCTAGTTGTTTGGCCCAAAAATGCAAAAAATGAGAAACGATGATGGCGGGGCGGTTACTATGGTTCCTTAGGTCGTATTTGATGGCCCGGAAAAATTTTAGATGATCGGGCTCCGGGGGTCCCGGAACCACTTGGAAGGGGGGGCAATAGCTCACAAAAATATTGTAATCGGGCTGAATTCTAGTTTTTTGGCCGAAAAACGCAACAAATGAGGAATGATCATGGTTGGGCGGTGGCTATGGTTCCTTAGGTCGTATTTGATAGTCCGGAAAAATTTTAGGCGATAGGGGTATGGAGTTCCCGGGTTCACTTGGAAGGCGTGGGCGGACACGAAAATATGGGAATCGCGCGGAATTCTAGTTTTTTGGCCGAAAAACGGAAAAGAACTAGGAAGGATCATGGCTGGGCGATGACTATGGTTCCTTAGGTCTTATTTGATAGTCCGGAAAAATTTTAGGCGATAGGGGTCCGGAGACCCGGGACCACTCGGAAAGCGTGGGCTATAACACACAAAAATATGGGATAGCGCGGAATTCTAGTTGTTTGGCCGAAAAACGCAAAAAATGAGGAACGATCATGGCGGGGCGGATACTATGGTTCCTTAGGTCGTATTTGATAGTCCGGAAAACTTTTAGGCGATAGGGGTCCGGAGGTCCCGGGACCACTCGGAAGGTGTGGGCTATAACACACAAAGATATGGGAATCGCGCGGAATTCTAGTTGTTTGGACGAAAAACGCAAAAAATGAGAAATGATCATGGCATGGCGGACACTATGGTTCCATAGGTCGTATTTGATAGTCCAGAAAAATATTAGGCGATAGGGGTTAGGAGGTCCCGGGACCACTCGGAAGGCGTGGGCTATAACACACAAAAATATGGGAATCGCGCGGAATTCTAGTTGTTCGGCCGAAAAACGCAAAAAATGAAGAACGATCATGGCGGGGCGGTTACTATGGTTCCTTAGGTCGTATTTGATGGCCCGGAAAATTTTTAGGCGATCGGGGTTCGGGGTACCCGGGACCCCTTACAAGGCGTGGGCTAAAGCACACGAAAATATGGAAATCTTGCAGAATTCTAGTTTTTTGGCTGAAAAACGCAAAAGACTAGTAACAATCATGGCGGGGCGGTGACTATGGTTCCTTAGATCATGGCAGGGCGGGGGGCCCGACCCACTCGGAAGGCGTGGGCGATAGCACACAAAAATATGGAAATAGGGCGAAATTCTAGTTTTTTGGCCAAAAAATGAGGAACGATCATGGCGAGGCATGACTATGGTTCCTTAGGTCCTAATTGATGGCCCGAAAAAATTTTAGGCGATCCGAGTCCGGCGGCCCGGCCCACTCGGAAGGCGTGGTCAATAGCTCACAAAAATATGGTAATCGAGCGGAATTCTAGTTTTTTGGCCGAAAAACGCAATAAATGTGGAACGATCATGGCGGGGCGGTGACTATGGTTCCTTAGGTCGTATTTGATGGCCCGGAAAATTTTAGGCGATCGGGGTCCACGGCTCCCGGGACCACTCGGAAGGCGTGGGCTATAACACACAAAAATATGGGATAGCACGGAATTCTAGTTGTTTGGCCGAAAAACGCAAAAAATGAGGAATGATCTTGGCGGGGCGGATACTATGGTTCCTTAGGTCATATTTGATAGTCCGTAAAAATATTAGGCGATAGGGGTCTGGAGGTCCCGGGACCACTCGGAAGGCGTGGGCTATAACACACAAAAATATGGGAATCGCGCGGAATTCTAGTTGTTTGGCCGAAAACACAAAAAATGAGGAACGATCATGGCGGGGTGGTTACTATGGTTCCTTAGGACGTATTTGATGGCCCGGAAAATTTTTAGGCGATCGGGGTTCGGGGTTCCCGGGACCCCTTGGAAGGCGTGGGCTAAAGCACACGAAAATATGGAAATCGCGCAGAATTCTAGTTTTTTAGCTGAAAAACACAAAAGACTAGGAACGATCATGGAGGGGCGGTGACTATGGTTCCTTAGGTCGTATTTGATAGTCTGGAAAATTTTTAGGCTATCCGGCTCCGGGGGGCCTGACCCACTCGGAAGGCGTGGGCGATAGCACACAAAAATATGGGAATCGGGCAAAATTGTAGTTTTTTGGCCAAAAAATTCCTAAAATGAGGAACGATCATGGCGAGGCAGTGACTATGGTTCCTTAGGTCGTAATTGATGGCCCGAAAAACTTTTAGGCGATCCGAGTCCGGCGGCCCGGCCCACTCGGAAGGCGTGGGCCATAGCTCACAAAAATATGGTAATCGAGCGGAATTATAGTTTTTTTGCCGAAAAATGCAATAAATGAGGAACGATCATGGCGGGGCGGTGACTATGGTTCCTTAGGTCGTATTTGATGGCCCGAAAAATTTTAGGCGATCGGGGTCTACGGCTCCCGGGACCACTCGGAAGGCGTAAGCTATAGCACACTAAAATATGCAAATCGCGCGGAGTTCTAGTTTTTTGGCCGAAAAATACAAAGCATTTGGAACGATCATGGTGGGGCGGTGACTATGGTACCTTAGGTCGTATTTGATAGTCCGAAAAAATTTTAGGCGATCGGGGTCCGCGGCTCCCCGGACCACTTGGAAGGCGTGGGTATAACACACGAAAATATGGGAATCAGGCGTAATTCTAGTTTTTTGGCCGAAAAATGCAAAAAATGAGAAAACGATGATGGCGGGGCGGTTACTATGGTTCCTTAGGTCGTATTTGACGGCCCGGAAAAATTTTAGGCGATCGGGCTCCGGGGGTCCCGGAACCACTTGGAAGGGTGGGCAATAGCTCACAAAAATATTGTAATCGGGCTGAATTCTAGTTTTTTGGCCGAAAAACGCAACAAATGAGGAATGATCATGGTTGGGCGGTGACTATGGTTCCTTAGGTCGTATTTGATAGTCCGGAAAAATTTTAGGCGATAGGGGTATGGAGTTCCCGGGTTCACTTGGAAGGCGTGGGCGGACACGAAAATATGGGAATCGCGCGGAATTCTAGTTTTTTGGCCGAAAAACGGAAAAGAACTAGGAAGGATCATGGCTGGGCGATGACTATGGTTCCTTAGGTCTTATTTGATAGTCCGGAAAAATTTTAGGCGATAGGGGTCCGGAGACCCGGGACCACTCGAAAAGCGTGGGCTATAACACACAAAAATATGGGATAGCGCGGAATTCTAGTTGTTTGGCCGAAAAACGCAAAAATTGAGGAACGATCATGGCGGGGCGGATACTATGGTTCCTTAGGTCGTATTTGATAGTCCGGAAAAATTTTAGGCGATAGGGGTCCGGAGGTCCCGGGACCACTCGGAAGGTGTGGGCTATAACACACAAAGATATGGGAATCGCGCGGAATTCTAGTTGTTTGGCCGAAAAACGCAAAAAATGAGAAATGATCATGGCATGGCGGACACTATGGTTCCTTAGGTTGTATTTGATAGTCCGGAAAAATATTAGGCGATAGGGGTTAGGAGGTCCCGGGACCACTCGGAAGGCGTGGGCTATAACACACAAAAATATGGGAATCGTGCGGAATTCTAGTTATTCGGCCGAAAAACGCAAAAAATGAAGAACGATCATGGCGGGGCGGTTCCTATGGTTCCTTAGGTCGTATTTGATGACCCAGAAAATTTTTAGGCGATGGGGGTTCGGGGTACCCGGGACCCCTTACAAGGCGTGGGCTAAAGCACACGAAAATATGGAAATCTTGCGGAATTCTAGTTTTTTGGCTGAAAAACGCAAAAGACTAGTAACGATCATGGCGGGGCGGTGACTATGGTTCCTTAGATCATGGCAGGGCGGGGGGCCCGACCCACTCGGAAGGCGTGGGCGATAGCACACAAAAATATGGAAATAGGGCGAAATTCTAGTTTTTTGGCCAAAAAATGAGGAACGATCATGGCGAGGCATGACTATGGTTCCTTAGGTCCTAATTGATGGCCCGAAAAAATTTTAGGCGATCCGAGTCCGGCGGCCCGGCCCACTCGGAAGGCGTGGTCAATAGCTCACAAAAATATGGTAATCGAGCGGAATTCTAGTTTTTTGGCCGAAAAACGCAATAAATGTGGAACGATCATGGCGGGGCGGTGACTATGGTTCCTTAGGTCGTATTTGATGGCCCGGAAAATTTTAGGCGATCGGGGTCCACGGCTCCCGGGACCACTCGGAAGGCGTGGGCTATAACACACAAAAATATGGGATAGCACGGAATTCTAGTTGTTTGGCCGAAAAACGCAAAAAATGAGGAATGATCTTGGCGGGGCGGATACTATGGTTCCTTAGGTCATATTTGATAGTCCGTAAAAATATTAGGCGATAGGGGTCTGGAGGTCCCGGGACCACTCGGAAGGCGTGGGCTGTAACACACAAAAATATGGGAATCGCGCAGAATTCTAGCTGTTTGGCCAAAAAATGCAAAAAATGAGGAACGATCATGGCGGGGTGGTTAGTATGGTTCCCTAGGTCGCATTTGATGGCCCGTAAAATTTTTAGGCGATCGGGGTTCGGGGTTCCCGGGACCCTTGGAAGGCGTGGGCTAAAGCACACGAAAATATGGAAATCGCGCAGAATTCTAGTTTTTTAGCTGAAAAACACAAAAGACTAGGAACGATCATGGAGGGGCGGTGACTATGGTTCCTTAGGTCGTATTTGATAGTCTGGAAAATTTTTAGGCTATCCGGCTCCGGAGGGCCTGACCCACTCGGAAGGCGTGGGCGATAGCACACAAAAATATGGGAATCGGGCAAAATTGTAGTTTTTTGGCCAAAAAATTCCTAAAATGAGGAACGATCATGGCGAGGCAGTGACTATGGTTCCTTAGGTCGTAATTGATGGCCCGAAAAACTTTTAGGCGATCCGAGTCCGGCGGCCCGGCCCACTCGGAAGGCGTGGGCAATAGCTCACAAAAATATGGTAATCGAGCGGAATTATAGTTGTTTTGCCGAAAAATGCAATAAATGAGGAACGATCATGGCGGGGCGGTGACTATGGTTCCTTAGGTCGTATTTGATGGCCCGAAAAATTTTAGGCGATCGGGGTCTACGGCTCCCGGGACCACTCGGAAGGCGTAAGCTATAGCACACTAAAATATGCAAATCGCGCGGAGTTCTAGTTTTTTGGCCGAAAAATACAAAGCATTTGGAACGATCATGGTGGGGCGGTGACTATGGTACCTTAGGTCGTATTTGATAGTCCGAAAAAATTTTAGGCGATCGGGGTCCGCGGCTCCCCGGACCACTTGGAAGGCGTGGGTATAACACACGAAAATATGGGAATCAGGCGTAATTCTAGTTTTTTGGCCAAAAAATGCAAAAAATGAGAAAACGATGATGGCGGGGCGGTTACTATGGTTCCTTAGGTCGTATTTGACGGCCCGGAAAAATTTTAGGCGATCGGGCTCCGGGGGTCCCGGAACCACTTGGAAGGGTGGGCAATAGCTCACAAAAATATTGTAATCGGGCTGAATTCTAGTTTTTTGGCCGAAAAACGCAACAAATGAGGAATGATCATGGTTGGGCGGTGACTATGGTTCCTTAGGTCGTATTTGATAGTCCGGAAAAATTTTAGGCGATAGGGGTATGGAGTTCCCGGGTTCACTTGGAAGGCGTGGGCGGACACGAAAATATGGGAATCGCGCGGAATTCCAGTTTTTTGGCCGAAAAACGGAAAAGAACTAGGAAGGATCATGGCTGGGCGATGACTATGGTTCCTTAGGTCTTATTTGATAGTCCGGAAAAATTTTAGGCGATAGGGGTCCGGAGACCCGGGACCACTCGAAAAGCGTGGGCTATAACACACAAAAATATGGGATAGCGCGGAATTCTAGTTGTTTGGCCGAAAAACGCAAAAATTGAGGAACGATCATGGCGGGGCGGATACTATGGTTCCTTAGGTCGTATTTGATAGTCCGGAAAAATTTTAGGCGATAGGGGTCCGGAGGTCCCGGGACCACTCGGAAGGTGTGGGCTATAACACACAAAGATATGGGAATCGCGCGGAATTCTAGTTGTTTGGCCGAAAAACGCAAAAAATGAGAAATGATCATGGCATGGCGGACACTATGGTTCCTTAGGTTGTATTTGATAGTCCGGAAAAATATTAGGCGATAGGGGTTAGGAGGTCCCGGGACCACTCGGAAGGCGTGGGCTATAACACACAAAAATATGGGAATCGTGCGGAATTCTAGTTGTTCGGCTGAAAAACGCAAAAAATGAAGAACGATCATGGCGGGGCGGTTCCTATGGTTCCTTAGGTCGTATTTGATGACCCAGAATGTTTTTAGGCGATGGGGGTTCGGGGTACCCGGGACCCCTTACAAGGCGTGTGCTAAAGCACACGAAAATATGGAAATCTTGCGGAATTCTAGTTTTTTGGCTGAAAAACGCAAAAGACTAGTAACGATCATGGCGGGACGGTGACTATGGTTCCTTAGATCATGGCGGGGTGGGGGGCCCGACCCACTCGGAAGGCGTGGGCGATAGCACACAAAAATATGGAAATCGTGCGAAATTCTAGTTTTTTGGCCAAAAAATGAGGAACGATCATGGCGAGGCATGACTATGGTTCCTTAGGTCCTAATTGATGGCCCGAAAAAATTTTAGGCGATCCGAGTCCGGCGGCCCGGCCCACTCGGAAGGCGTTGGCAATAGCTCACAAAAATATGGTAATCGAGCGGAATTCTAGTTTTTTGGCCGAAAAACGCAATAAATGAGGAACGATCATGGCGGGGCGGTGACTATGGTTCCTTAGGTCGTATTTGATGGCGCGGAAAATTTTAGGCGATCGGGGTCCACGGCTCCCGGGACCACTCGGAAGGCGTGGGCTATAACACACAAAAATATGGGATAGCACGGAATTCTAGTTGTTTGGCCGAAAAACGCAAAAAATGAGGAATGATCTTGGCGGGGCGGATACTATGGTTCCTTAGGTCATATTTGATAGTCCGTAAAAATATTAGGCGATAGGGGTCTGGAGGTCCCGGGACCACTCGGAAGGCGTGGGCTGTAACACACAAAAATATGGGAATCGCGCAGAATTCTAGCTGTTTGGCCAAAAAATGCAAAAAATAAGGAACGATCATGGCGGGGTGGTTAGTATGGTTCCCTAGGTCGCATTTGATGGCCCGTAAAATTTTTAGGCGATCGTGGTTCGGGGTTCCAGGGACCCCTTGGAAGGCATGGGCTAAAGCACACGAAAATATGGAAATCGCGCGGAATTCTAGTTTTTTGGCTGAAAAACGCAAATGACGAGGAACGATCATGGCGGGGCGGTGACTATGGTTCCTTAGGTCATATTTGATAGTTCGGAAAATTTTTAGGCGATCCGGCTCCGGGGGGCCCAACCCACTCGGAAGGCGTGGGCGATAGCACACAAAAATATGGGAATCGGGCGGAATTCTAGTTTTTTGGCCAAACAATGAGGAACGATCATGGCGAGGCGGTGACTATGGTTCCTTAGGTCCTAATTGATGGCCCGGAAAATTTTAGGCGATCCGGGTCCACGGCTCCCGGGACCACTCGGAAGGCGTAAGCAATAGCACACTAAAATAAGCAAATCGCGCGGAGTTCAAGTTTTTTAGCCGAAAACTGCAAAGCATTTGGAACGATCATGGTGGGGCGGTGACTATGGTACCTTAGGTCGTATTTGATAGTCCGGAAAAATTTTAGGCGATCGGGGTCCGGGGGTCCTGGAACCACTTGGAAGGGTGGGCAATAGCACACAAAAATATTGTAATCGGGCGGAATTCTAGTTTCTTGGCCGAAAAACACAACAAATGAGGAATGATCATGGCTGGGCGGTGACTATGGATCCTTAGGTCGTATTTGATAGTCCAGAAAATTTTTAGGCGATCCGGCTCCGTGGGGCCCGACCCACTAGGAAGGCGTGGGCGATAGCACACAAAAATATGGGAATCGGGCGGAATTCTAGTTTTTTTGCCAAAAAATGAGGAACGATCATGGAGAGACGGTGACTATGGTTCCTTAGATCCTAATTGATGGCCCGAAAAATTTTTAGGCGATCCGAGTCCGACGGCCCGGCCCACTCGGAAGGCGTGGGCAATAGCACACAAAAATATGGTAATCGAGTGGAATTCTAGTTTTTTGGCCGTAGAATGCAATAAATGAGGAACGATCATGGCGGGGCAGTGACTATGTTTCCTTAGGTCGTATTAGATGGCCTGGAAAATTTTAGGCGATCGGGGTCCACGGCTCTCAGGACCACCCGGAAGGCGTAAGCTATAGCACACTAAAATATGCAAATCGCGCGGAGTTCAAGTTTTTTAGCCGAATAATGCAAAGCATTTAGAATGATCATGGTGGGGCGGTGACTATGGTACCTTAGGTCGTATTTGATAGTCCGGAAAAATTTTAGGCGATCAGGGTCCGCGGCTCCCCGAACCACTTGGACGGCGTGGGTATAGCACACGAAAATATGGGAATCGGGCGAATTCTAGTTTTTGGGCCTAAAAATGCAAAAAATGAGAAAGGATGATGGCGGGGCGGTTACTATGGTTCCTTAGGTCATATTTGACGGCCCGGAAAAATTTTAGGCGATCGGGGTCCGGGGGTCCCGGAACCACTTGGAAGGGTGGGTAATAGCACACAAAAATATTGTAATCGGGCGGAATTCTAGTTTTTTGGCCGAAAAACGCAACAAATGAGGAATGATCATGGCTGGGCGGTGACTATGGTTCCTTAGGTCGTATTTGATAGTCCGGAAAAATTTTAGGCGATAGGGGTCCGGAGTTCCCGGGTTCACTTGGAAGGCGTGGGCTATAGGACACGAAAATATGGGAATCGCGCGGAATTCTAGTTTTTTGGCCGAAAAACGGAAAAAACTAGGAACGATCATGGCTGGGCGGTGACTATGGTTCCTTAGGTCTTATTTGATAGTCCGGAAAAATTTTAGGCGATAGGGGTCCGGAGACCCGGGACCACTCGGAAGGCGTGGGCTATAACACACAAAAATATGGGATCGCGCGGAATTCTAGTTGTTTGGCCGAAAAACGCAAAAAATGAGGAACGATCATGGCGGGGCGGATACTATGGTTCCTTAGGTCGTATTTGATAGTCCGGAAAAATTTTAGGCGATAGGGGTCCGGGGGTCCCGGGACCACTCGGAAGGTGTGGGCTATAACACACAAAAATATGGGAATCGCGCGGAATTCTAGTTGATTGGCCGAAAAATGCAAAACATGAGGAACGATCATGGCGGGGCGGATACTATGGTTCCTTAGGTCGTATTTGATAGTACGGAAAAATATTGGGCGATGGGGGTCAGGAAGTCCCGGGACCACTCGGAAGGCGTGGGCTATAACACATAAAAATATGGGAATCGCGCGGAATTCTAGTTGTTTGGCCGAAAAACGCAAAAAATAAGGAACGATCATGGCGGGGAGGTTACTATGGTTCCTTAGGTCGTATTTGATGGCCCGGAAAATTTTTAGGCGATCGGGGTTCGGGGTTCCCGGGACCCCTTGGAAGGCGTGGGCTAAAGCACACGAAAATATGGAAATCGCGCGGAATTCTAGTTTTTTGGCTGAAAAATACAAAAGACTAGGAACGATCATGGCGGGGCGGTGACTATGGTTCCTTAGGTCATATTCTATAGTCCGAAAAAATTTTAGGCGATCCGGCTCTGGGGCCCCGACCCACTCGGAAGGCGTGGGCGATAGCACACAAAAATATGGGAATCGGGCGGAATTCTAGTTTTTTGGCCAAAAAATGCAAAAAATGAGGAACGATCATGGCGAGGCGGTGACTATGGTTCCTTTGGTACTAATTGATGGCCCGAAAAGTTTTTAGCCGATCCGAGTCCTGCGGCCCGGGCCACTCGGAAGGCGTGGGCAATAGCACACAAAAATATGGTAATCGAGCGGAATTCTAGTTTTTTGGCCGAAAAACGCAATAAATGAGGAACGATCATGGCGGGGCGGTGACTATGGTTCCTTAGGTCGTATTTGATGGCCCGGAATATTTTAGGCGATCGGGGTCCACGGCTCCCGGGACCACTCGGAAGGCGTAAGCTATAGCACACTAAAATATGCAAATAGCGCGGAGTTCTAGTTTTTTGGCCGAAAAATGCAAAGCATTTGGAACGATCATGGTGGGGCGGTGACTATGGTACCTTAGGTCGTATTTGATAGTCCGGAAAAATTTTAGGCGATCGGGGTCCGCGGCTCCCCGAACCACTTGGAAGGCGTTGGTATAGCACACGAAAATATGGGAATCGGGCGAAATTCTAATTTTTTGGCCGTAAAACGCAAAAAAATGAGGAATGGTAATGAAGGGGCGGTAACTATGGTTCTTTAGGTCGTATTTCATGGCTCGGAAAATTTTTAGACGTTCGAGGTCCGGGGGCCCACGCACACTTGGAAGGCGTGGGCAATAGCACACGAAAATATGGGAATCGGGCGGAATTCTAGTTTTTTGGCCGTAAAATGCAAAACATAAGGAAAGCTCATGGCGGGGTCGGTGAATATGTTCCTTAGGTCGTATTGGATGGCCCGAAAAAATGTTAGGCGTTCGGGGTCCGAGGGTCCCGGGACCACTTGAAAGGCGTGGGCTATAGCAAACGAAAATATGGGAATCAGACAGAATTATAGTTTTTTGGCCGAAAAATTCAAAAAATGAGGAACGATCATGGCATGGAGGTGACTATGGTTCCTTACGTCTTATTTGATGGCCCAGAAAATTTTTAGGCGATCGGTGTCCTGAGGTCCCGGGACCACTTGAAAGGCGTGGGCTATAGCACACGAAAATATGGGAATCGGGCGGAATTCTAGTTTTTTGGCCGTAAAATGCAAAAAATGAGGAACGATCATGGCGGGGTGGTGACTATGGTTCATTAAGTCTTATTTGATGGCCCGAAAAAATTAAAACGCAAAACAACGTGGAACGGTCATGGTAGGGCAGTATCTATGGTTCTCGAGGTCGTATTTGATGGCCCGAAAAGTTTTTAAGCAATCCGCGTCCGGGGATCCTGGCCCACTCGGAATGTGTGGGCTATAGCACATGCAAATATGGGAATCGGACGGAATTGTAGTGTTTTGGCCGTAAAATGCAAAACATGAGGAAAGGTCATGGCGGGGTGGTGACTATGGTTCCTTAGGTCATATTTAATGGCCCGAAAGGTTTTTAGGGAATCCAGTTCCGGGGGCCCCTACCCACTGGGGAGGCGTGGGCTATAGTAAACGAAAATATGGGAATCATGCACACTTCTAGTTTTTTGGACCAAAAAAGCAAAATATGAGGAACGATCATGGCGGGGCGGTGACTATGGTTCCTTAGGTCGTATTTGATGCCCCGGAAAAATTTTAGGCGATTGGGGTCCCTGAGTCCCGGGACCACTTGGAAGGCGTGGGCTATAGCACACGAAAATATGGGAATCAAGCGAAATTCTAATTTTTTGGCCGTAAAACACGAAATATGAGGAATGGTAATGGTGGGGCGGTAACTATGGTTCTTTAGGTCGTATTCCATGGCCCGGAAAATTTTTAGACGTTCGGGGTCCGGGGGCCCACGCACACTTGGAAGGCGTGGGCTATAGCACATGAAAATATGGGAATCGGGCGGAATTCTAGTTTTTTGGCTGTAAAATGCAAAACATGAGGAAAGGTCATGGTGGGGCGGTGACTATGGTTCCTTAGGTCGTATTTTATGGTCCGTAAAAATCTTAGGCGATCGGGGTCCGGGGGTTCCGGGACCACTTGAAATCGTGGGCTAGCACACGAAAATATGGGAATCGGGCATAATTCTAGTTTTTTGGCCGTAAAATGCAAAACATGAGGAAAGCTCATGGCGGGATCGGTGACTATGGTTCCTTAGGTCGTATTGGATGGCCCGGAAAAATGTTAGGCGTTCGGGGTCCAAGGGTCCCGGGACCACTTGAAAGGCGTGGGCAAACAAAAATATGGTAATCGGACGGAATTATAGTTTTTTGGCCGAAAAATTCAAAAAATGTGGAACGATCATGGCGGGGAGGTGACTATGGTTCCTTAGGTCTTATTTGATGGCCCAAAAAAATTTTAGGCGATCGGTGTCCGGAGGTCCCCGGGACTACTTGGAAGGTGTGGGCTATATAGCACACGAAAATATGGGAATCGGGCGGAAATCTATTGTTTTGGCCGTAAAATGTAAAAATTGAGGAACGATCATAGTGGGGCGGTGACTATGGTTCCTTAGGTCTTATTTGATGGCCCGAAAAAATTTTAGGTGATCAAAGTCCGGGGGTCCCGGGACCACTTGGAATGCGCGGGCTATAGCATACGAAAATATGGGAATCAAGCGGAATTCTAGTTTTTTGGCCGTAAATCACAAAAAAATGAGGAACGGTCATGGCGGGGCTGTGACTATGGTTTCTTAGGTCGTATTTGATGGTCCAGAAAATTTTAGGCTATCGGTGTCCGGGGTGTCCCACGACCACTTGGCAGGCGTGGGCTATTGCAAACGAAAATATGGGAATCGGGTGGAATTCTAGTTTTTTGGCCGTAAAATGAAAGAATGAGAAACGATCATGACGGGACGGTGACTATGGTTCCTTAGAACGTATTACTGCCCGAAAAAATTTTAGGCGATCCGAGTCCGGGGGGGCCGGCCCACTCGGAAGGCGTGGGCACACACGAAAATATGGGAATCGGGCGGAATTCTAGTTTTTTGGCCACAAAATGCCAAGTATGAGGAACGATCAAGGCGGGGCGGTGACTATGGTTCCTTAAGTCTTTTTTTATGGTACAGACAAATTTTAGGCGATCGGGGTCCGTGGGGCCCGGGACCAGTCGGAATGCGTGGGCAGCACACGAAAATATGGGAATGGGGCGGAATTCTAGTTTTTTGGCCGAAAAATACAAAAAATGAGGAATAATCATGGAGGAGCAGAGACTATTGTTCTTTATGTCGTATTTTATGGCCCTGAAAAATTTTAGGCGATCGGGGTCCGGGGGTCCCGGGACCACTTGGAAGGCGTGGGCTATAGCACACGAAAATATGGGAATCGGGCGGAATTCTAGTTTTTTTGCCGGGAAATGCAAAAAATGAGGAACGACCATGGCGGTGCGGTGACTATGGTTCCTTAGGTCGTATATGATGGCCCGAAAATTTTTTAGGGGATCGGGGTCCAGGGGTCCTGGGACCACTTGGAAGGCGTGGGCTATAGCACACGAAAATTTGGGAATCGGGCGGAATTCTAGTTTTTTGGCCGTAAAATGCAAAAAATGAGGAACGATCATGGCGGGGAGGTGACTATGGTTCCTTAAGTCTTATTTGATGGCCCGAAAAAATTAAAACGCAAAAAAATGTGGAACGGTCATGGTAGGGCGGTATCTATGGTTCTGAAGGTCGTATTTGAAGGCCCGAAAAATTTTTAAGCAATCCGCGTCCGGGGATCCTGGACCACTCGGAATGTGTGGGCTATAGCACACGCAAATATGGAAATCGGATGGAATTCTAGTATTTTGGCCGTAAAATGCAAAACATGAGGAAAGGTCATGGCGCGGTGGTGACTATGGTTCCTTAGGTCGTATTTAATGGCCCGAAAGGTTTTTAGGAAATCCAGTTCCGGGGGTCCCTACCCACTGGGGAGGCGTGGGCTATAGTAAACGAAAATATGGGAATCATGCACACTTCTAGTTTTTTGGACCAAAAAAGCAAAATATGAGGAACGATCATGGCGGGGCGGTGACTATGGTTCCTTAGGTCGTATTTGATGGCCCGGAAAAATTTTAGACGATCGGGGTCCCGGAGTCCCGGGACCACTTGGAAGGCGTGGGCTATAGCACACGAAAATATGGGAATAATGCGAAATTCTAATTTTTTGGCCGTAAAACACGAAATATGAGGAATGGTAATGGCGGGGCGGTAACTATGGTTCTTTAGGTCGTATTTCATGGCCCGGAAAATTTTTAGACGTTCGGGGTCCAGGGGCCCACGCACACTTGGAAGGCGTGGGCTATAGCACACGAAAATATGGGAATCGGGCGGAATTCTAGTTTTTTGGCCATAAAATGCAAAACATGAGGAAAGTTCATGGCGGGGCGGTGACTATGGTTCCTTAGGTCATATTTTATCGTCCGGAAAAATCTTAGGCGATCGGGGTCCGGGGGTTCCGGGACCACTTGAAGGCTTGGGCTAGCACACGAAAATATGGGAATCGGGCATAATTCTAGTTTTTTGGCCGTAAAATGCAAAACATGAGGAAAGCTCATGGCGGGATCGGTGACTATGGTTCCTTAGGTCGTATTGGATGGCCCGGAAAAATGTTAGGCGTTCGGGGTCCAAGGGTCCCGGGACCACTTGAAAGGCGTGGGCAAACGAAAATATGGTAATCGGACGGAATTATAGTTTTTTGGCTGAAAAATTCAAAAAATGAGGAACGATCATGGCGGGGAGGTGACTATGGTTCCTTAGGTCTTATTTGATGGCCCAGAAAATTTTTAGGCGATCGGTGTCCGGAGGTCCCCGGGACCACTTGGAAGGTGTGGGCTATATAGCACACGAAAATATGGGAATCGGGCAGAAATCTATTGTTTTGGCCGTAAAATGTAAAAATTGAGGAACGATCATAGTGGGGCGGTGACTATGGTTCCTTAGGTCTTATTTGATGGCCCGAAAAAATTTTAGGTGATCAAAGTCCGAGGGTCCCGGGACCACTTGGAATGCGCGAGCTATAGCATACGAAAATATGGGAATCAAGCGGAATTCTACTTTTTTGGCCGTAAATCACAAAAAAATGAGGAACGGTCATGGCGGGGCTATGACTATGGTTTCTTAGGTCGTATTTGATGGTCCAGAAAATTTTAGGCTATCGGGGTCCGGGGTGTCCCAAGACCACTTGGAAGGCGTGGGCTATTGCAAACGAAAATATGGGAATCGGGTGGATTTCTAGTTTTTTGGCCGAAAAATACAAAGAATGAGGAACGATCATGACGGGACGGTGACTATGGTTCCTTAGGACGTATTATTGCCCGAAAAAATTTTAGGCGATCCAAGTCCCGGGGGGCCGGCCCACTCGGAAGGCGTGGGCACACACGAAAATATGGGAATCGGGCAGAATTCTAGTTTTTTTGCCACAAAATGCGAAATATGAGGAACGATCAAGGCGGGGCGGTGACTATGGTTCCTTAAGTCTTTTTTTTATGGTACAGACAAATTTTAGGCGATCGGGGTCCGTGGGGCCCGGGACCAGTCGGAATGCGTGGGCAGCACACGAAAATATGGGAATGTGGCGGAATTCTAGTTTTTTGGCCGAAAAATATAAAAAATGAGGAATAATCATGGCTGAGCAGTGACTATTGTTATTTAGGTCATATTTTATGGCCCTGAAAAATTTTAGGCGATCGGGGTCCGGGGGTCCCGGGACCACTTGGAAGGCGTGGGCTATAGCACACGAAAATATGGGAATCGGGCGGAATTCTAGTTTTTTTGCCGGGAAATGCAAAAAATGAGGAACGATCATGGCGGTGCGGTGACTATGGTTCCTTAGGTCGTATATGATGGCCCGAAAATTTTTTAGGGGATCGGGGTCCAGGGGTCCTGGGACCACTTGGAAGGCGTGGGCTATAGCACATGAAAATTTGGGAATCGGACGGAATTCTAGTTTTTTGGCCGTAAAATGCAAAAAATGAGGAACGATCATGGCGGGGTGGTGACTATGGTTCCTTAAGTCTTATTTGATGGCCCGAAAAAATTAAAACGCAAAACAACGTGGAACGGTCATGGTAGGGCGGTATCTATGGTTCTGAAGGTCGGATTTGATGGCCCGAAAATTTTTAAACAATCCGCGTCCGGGGATCCTGGCCCACTCGGAATGTGTGGGCTATAGCACACGCAAATATGGGAATCGGACGGAATTCTAGTGTTTTGGCCGTAAAATGCAAAACATGAGGAAAGGTCATGGCGGGGTGGTTGCTATGGTTCCTTAGGTCGTATTTAATGGCCCGAAAGGTTTTTAGGGAATCCAGTTCCGGGGGCCCCTACCCACTGGGGAGGCGTGGGCTATAGTAAACGAAAATATGGGAATCATGCAAACTTCTAGTTTTTTGGACCAAAAAAGAAAAATATGAGGAACGATCATAGCGGGGCGGTGACTATGGTTCCTTAGGTCGTATTTTATGGCCCGGAAAAATTTTAGGCGATCAGGGTCCCGGAGTCCCGGGACCACTTGGAAGGCGTGGGCTATAGCACACGAAAATATGGGAATCAGGCGAAACTCTAATTTTTTGGCCGTAAAACACGAAATATGAGGAATGGTAATGGCGGGGCGGTAACTATGGTTCTTTAGGTCGTATTTCATGGCCCGGAAAATTTTTAGACGTTCGGGGTCCGGGGGCCCACGCACACTTGGAAGGCGTGGGCTATAGCACACGAAAATATGGGAATCGGGCGGAATTTTAGTTTTTTGGCCGTAAAATGCAAACCATGAGGAAAGGTCATGGTGGGGCGGTGATTATGGTTCCTTATGTCGTATTTTATGGTCCGGAAAAATCTTAGGCGATCGGGGTTCGGGGGTTCCGGGACCACTTGAAGGCGTGGGCTAGCACACGAAAATATGGGAATCGGGCATAATTCTAGTTTTTTGGCCGTAAAATGCAAAACATGAGGAAAGCTCATGGCAGGATCGGTGACTATGGTTCCTTAGGTCGTATTGGATGGCCCGGAAAAATGTTAGGCGTTCGGGGTCCAAGGGTCCCGGGACCACATGAAAGGCGTGGGCAAACGAAAATATGGTAATCGGACGGAATTATAGTTTTTTGGCCGAAAAATTCAAAAAATGAGGAACGATCATGGCGGGGAGGTGACTATGGTTCCTTAGGTCTTATTTGATGGCCTAGAAAATTTTTAGGCGATCGGTGTCCGGAGGTCCCCGGGACCACTTGGAAGGTGTGGGCTATATAGCACACGAAAATATAGGAATCGAGCGAAAATCTATTGTTTTGGCAGTAAAATGTAAAAATTGTGGAACGATCATAGTGGGGCGATGAATATGGTTCCTTAGGTCTTATTTGATGGCCCGAAAAAATTTTAGGTGATCAAAGTCCGGGGGTCCCGGGACCACTTGGAAGGCGTGGGCTATAGCACACGAAAATATGGGAATCATGCGAAATTCTAATTTTTTGGCCGTAAAACACGAAATATGAGGAATGGTAATGGCGGGGCGGTAACTATGGTTCTTTAGGTCGTATTTCATGGCCCAAAAAATTTTTAGACGTTCGGGGTCCGGGGGCCCTTGCACACTTGGAAGGCGTGGGCTATAGCACACGAAAATATGGGAATCGGGCGGAATTCTAGTTTTTTGGCCGTAAAATGCAAAACATGAGGAAAGGTCATGGCGGGGCGGTGACTATGGTTCCTTAGGTCATATTTTATCGTTCGGAGAAATCATAGGCGATCGGGGTCCGGGGGTTCCGGGACCACTTGAAGGCGTGGGCTAGCACACGAAAATATGGGAATCGGGCATAATTCTAGTTTTTTGGCCGTAAAATGCAAAACATGAGGAAAGCTCATGGCGGGATCGGTGACTATGGTTCCTTAGGTCGTATTGGATGGCCCGGAAAAATGTTAGGCGTTCGGGGTCCAAGGGTCCCGGGACCACTTGAAAGGCGTGGGCAAACGAAAATATGGTAATCGGACGGAATTATAGTTTTTTGGCCGAAAAATTCAAAAAATGAGGAACGATCATGGCGGGGAGGTGACTATGGTTCCTTAGGTCTTATTTGATGGCCCAGAAAATTTTTAGGCGATCGGTGTCCGGAGGTCCCCGGGACCACTTGGAAGGTGTGGGCTATATAGCACACGAAAATATGGGAATCGGGCGGAAATCTATTGTTTTGGCCGTAAAATGTAAAAATTGAGGAACGATCATAGTGGGGCGGTGACTATGGTTCCTTAGGTCTTATTTGATGGCCCGAAAAAATTTTAGGTGATCAAAGTCCGGGGGTCCCGGGACCACTTGGAATGCGCGGGCTATAGCATACGAAAATATGGGAATCAAGCGGAATTCTACTTTTTTGGCCGTAAATCACAAAAAATGAGGAACGGTCATGGCGGGGCTATGACTATGGTTTCTTAGGTCGTATTTGATGGTCCAGAAAATTTTAGGCTATCGGGGTCCGGGGTATCCCAAGACCACTTGGAAGGCGTGGGCTATTGCAAACGAAAATATGGGAATCTGGTGGAATTCTAGTTTTTTGGCCGTAAAATACAAAGAATGAGGAACGATCATGACGGGACGGTGACTATAGTTCCTTAGGACGTATTATTGCCCGAAAAACTTTTAGGCGATCCGAGTCCGGGGGGGCTAGCCCACTCGGAAGGCGTGGGCACACACGAAAACATGGGAATCGGGCATAATTCTAGTTTTTTTGCCATAAAATGCCAAATATGAAGAACGATCAAGGCGGGGCGGTGACTATGGTTCCTTAAGTCTTTTTTTATGGTACAGACAAATTTTAGGCGATCGGGGTCCGTGGGGCCCGGGACCAGTCGGAATGCGTGGGCAGCACACGAAAATATGGGAATGTGGCGGAATTCTAGTTTTTTGGCCGAAAAATATAAAAAATGATTAATAATCATGGCGGAGCAGTGACTATTGTTATTTAGGTCATATTTTATGGCCCTGAAAAATTTTAGGAGATCGGGTTCCGGGGGTCCCGGGACCACTTGGAAGGCGTGGGCTATAGCACACGAAAATATGGGAATCGGGCGGAATTCTAGTTTTTTTGCCGGGAAATGCAAAAAATGAGGAACGATCATGGCGGTGCGGTGACTATGGTTCCTTAGGTTGTATATGATGGCCCGAAAATTTTTTAGGGGATCGGGGTCCAGGGGTCCTGGGACCACTTGAAAGGCGTGGGCTATAGCACACGAAAATTTGGGAATCGGGCGGAATTCTAGTTTTTTGGCCGTAAAATGCTAAAAATGAGGAACGATCATGGCGGGGTGGTGACTATGGTTCCTTAGGTCGTATATGATGGCCCGAAAAAATTAAAACGCTAAACAACGTGGAACGGTCATTGTAGGGCGGTATCTATGGTTCTCAAGGTCGTATTTGATGGCCCGGAAATTTTTTAAGCAATCCGCGTCCGGGGATCCTGGCCCACTCGGAATGTGTGGGCTATAGCACACACAAATATGGGAATCGGACTGAATTCTGGTGTTTTGGCCGTAAAATGCAAAACATGAGGAAAGGTCATGGCGGGGTGGTGACTATGGTTCCTTAGGTCGTATTTAATGGCCCGAAATTTTTTTAGGGAATCCAGTTCCGGGGGCCCCTACCCACTGGGGAGGCTTGGGCTATAGTAAACGAAAATATGGGAATCATGCAAACTTCTAGTTTTTTGGCCCAAAAAAGCAAAATATGAGGAACGATCATGGCGGGGAGGTTACTATGGTTCCTTAGGTCGTATTTGATGGCCCGGAAAAATTTTAGGCGATCGGGGTCCCGGAGTCCCGGGACCACTTGGAAGGCGTGGGCTATAGCACATGAAAATATGGGAATCAGGCGAAATTCTAATTTTTTGGCCGTAAAACGCAAAATATGAGGAATGGTAATGGCGGGGCGGTAACTATGGTTCTTTAGGTCGTATTTCATGGCCCGGAAAATTTTTAGACGTTCGGGGTCCGGGGGCCCTTGCACACTTGGAAGGCGTGGGCTATAGCACACAAAAATATGGGAATCGGGCGGAATTCTAGTTTTTTGGCCGTAAAATGCAAAACATGAGGAAAGGTCATGGCGGGGCGGTGACTATGGTTCCTTAGGTCGTATTTTATGGTCCAGAAAAATCTTAGGCGATCGGGGTCCGGGGGTTCCGGGACCACTTGAAGGCGTGGGCTAGCACACGAAAATGTGGGAATCGGGCATAATTCTAGTTTTTTGGCCGTAAAATGCAAAACATGAGGAAAGCTCATGGCGGGGTCGGTGACTATGGTTCCTTATGTCGTATTGGATGGCCCGGAAAAATGTTAGGCGTTCGGGGTCCGAGGGTACCGGGACCACTTGAAAGGCGTGGGCAAACGAAAATATGGGAATCAGACGGAATTATAGTTTTTTGCCGAAAAATTCAAAAAATGAGGAACGATCATGGTGGGGAGGTGACTATGGTTCCTTAGGTCTTATTTGATGGCCCAGAAATTTTTTAGGCGATCGGTGTTCGGAGATCTCGGGACCACTTGGAAGGTGTGGGCTATATAGCACACGAAAATATGGGAATCAGGCGGATATCTATTGTTTTGGCCGTAAAATATAAAAATTGAGGAACGATCATAGTAGGGCGGTGACTATGGTTCCTTAGGTCTTATTTGATGGCCCGAAAAATTTTTAGGTGATCGGAGTCCGGGGGTCCCGGGACCACTTGTAATGCGCGGGCTATAGCACACGAAAATATGGGAATCAAGCGGAATTCTAGTTTTTTGGCCGTAAATCACAAAAAAATGAGGAACGGTCATGGCGGGGCTGTGACTATGGTTTCTTAGGTCGTATTAGATGGCCCAGAAAATTTTAGGCTATTGGGGTCCGGGGTATCCCAGGACCACTTGGAAGGCGTTGGCTATTGCAAACGAAAATATGGGAATCGGGTGGAATTCTAGTTTTTTGGCCGTAAAATGCAAAGAATGAGGAACGATCATGACGGGACGGTGACTATGGTTCCTTAGGACGTATTTGATTGCCCGAAAAAATTTTAGGCGTTCCGAGTCCGGGGGGCCCGACCCACTCGGAAGGCGTGGGCACACACGAAAATATGGGAATCGGGCGGAATTCTAGTTTTTTGGCCAAAAAATGCCTAATATGAGGAACAATCAAGGAGGGGCGGTGACTATGGTTCCTTAAGTCTTTTTTTATGGTACGGAAAAATTTTAGGCGATCGGGGTCCGTGGGGCCCGGGACCAGTCGGAATGCGTGGGCTATAGCACACGAAAATATGGGAATGGGGCGGAATTCTAGTTTTTTGGCCGAAAAATACAAAAAATGAGGAATAATCATGGCGGAGCAGTGACTATTGTTCTGTAGGTCGTCTTTTATGGCCCTGAAAAATTTTAGGCAATCGGGGTCCGGGGGTCCCGGGACCACTTGGAAGGCGTGGGCTATAGCACACGAAAATATGGGAATCGGGCGGAATTCTAGTATTTTTGCCGGGAAATGCAAAAAATGAGGAACGATCATGGCGGTGCGGTGTCTATGGTTCCTTAGGTCGTATATGATGGCCCGAAAAACATTTAGGGGATCGGGTTCCAGGGGTCCTGAGACCACTTGGAAAGCGTGGGCTATAGCACACGAAAATTTGGGAATCGGGCGGAATTCTAGTTTTTTGGCCGTAAAATGCAAAAAATGAGGAACGATCATGGCGGGATGGTGACTATGGTTCCTTAAGTCTTATTTGATGGCCCGAAAAAATTAAAACGCTAAACAACGTGGAACGGTCATTGTAGGGCGGTATCTATGGTTCTCAAGGTCGTATTTGATGGCCCGAAAATTTTTTAAGCAATCCGCGTCCGGGGATCCTGGCCCACTCGGAATGTGTGGGCTATAGCACACACAAATATGGGAATCGGACGGAATTCTAGTGTTTTGACCGTAAAATGCAAAACATGAGGAAAGGTCATGGCGGGGTGGTGACTATGGTTCCTTAGGTCGTATTTAATGGCCTGAAATGTTTTTAGGGAATCCAGTTTCGGGGGCCCCTACCCACTGGGGAGGCGTGGGGTATAGTAAACGAAAATATGGGAATCATGCAAACTTCTAGTTTTTTGGCCCAAAAAAGCAAAATATGAGGAACGATCATAGCGGGGCGGTGACTATGGTTCCTTAGGTCGTATTTGATGGCCCGGAAAAATTTTAGGCGATCGGGGTCCCGGAGTCCCGGGACCACTTGGAATGCGTGTGCTATAGCACACGAAAATAAGGGAATCAGGCGAAATTCTAATTTTTTGGCCGTAAAACGCAAAATATGAGGAATGGTAATGGCGGGGCGGTAACTATGGTTCTTTAGGTCGTATTTCATGGCCCGGAAAATTTTTAGACGTTTGGGGTCCGGGGGCCCACGCACACTTGGAAGGCGTTGGCTATAGCACACGAAAATATGGGAATCGGGCGGAATTCTAGTTTTTTGGCCGTAAAATGCAAAACCTGAGGAAAGGTCATGGCGGGGCGGTGACTATGGTTCCTTAGGTCGTATTTTATGGTCCGGAAAAATCTTAGGCGATCGGGGTCCGGGGGTTCCGGGACCACTTGAAGGCGTGGGCCAGCACACGAAAATATGGGAATCGGGCATAATTCTAGATTTTTGGCCGTAAAATGCAAAACATGAGGAAAGCTCATGGCGGGGTCGGTGACTATGGTTCCTTAGGTCGTATTGGATGGTCCAGAAAAATGTTAGGCGTTCGGGGTCCGAGGGTCCCGGGACCACTTGAAAGGCGTGGGCAAACGAAAATATGGGAATCGGACGGAATTATAGTTTTTTTGACGAAAAATTCAAAAAATGAGGAACGATCATGGCGGGGAGGTGACTATGGTTCCTTGGGTCTTATTTGATGGCCCAGAAATGTTTTAGGCGATCGGTGTCCGGAGATCCCGGGACCACTTGGAAGGTGTGGGCTATATAGCACACGAAAATATGGGAATCGGGCGGAAATCTATTGTTTTGGCCGTAAAATATAAAAATTGAGGAACGATCATAGTAGGGCGGTGACTATGGTTCCTTAGGTCTTATTTGATGGCTCGAAATTTTTTTAGGTGATCGGAGTCCAGGGGTCCCGGGACCACTTGTAATGTGCGGGCTATAGCACACGAAAATATGGGAATCAAGCGGAATTCTACTTTTATGGTCGTAAATCACAAAAAAATGAGGAACGGTCATGGCGGGGCTGTGACTATGGTTTCTTAGGTCGTATTTGATGGCCCAGAAAATTTTAGGCTATCGGGGTCCGGGGTGTCCCAGGACCACTTGGAAGGCGTGGGCTATTGCAAACGAAAATATGGGAATCGGGTGGAATTCTAGTTTTTTGGCCGTAAAATGCAAAGAATGAGGAACGATCATGACGGAACGGTGACTATTGTTCCTTAGGACGTATTTGACTGCCCGAAAAAATTTTAGGCGTTCCGAGTCCGGGGGGCCCGGCCCACTCGGAAGGCGTGGGCACACACGAAAATATGGGAATTAGGCGGAATTCTAGTTTTTTGGCCAAAAAATGCCTAATATGAGGAATGATCAAGGAGGGGCGGTGACTATGGTTCCTCGAGTCTTTTTTATAGTACGGAAAAATTTTAGGCGATCGGGGTCCGTGGGGCCCGGGACCAGTCGGAATGCGTGGGCTATAGCATACGAAAATATGGGAATGGGGCGGAATTCTAGTTTTTTGGCCGAAAAATACAAAAAATGAGGAATAATCATGGCGGAGCAGTGACTATTGTTCTTTAGGTCGTATTTTATGGCGCTGAAAAATTTTAGGCGATCGGGGTCCGGGGGTCCCGGGACCACTTGGAAGGCGTGGGCTATAGCACATGAAAATTTGGGAATCGGGCGGAATTCTAGTTTTTTGGCCGTAAAATGCAAAAAATGAGGAACGATCATGGCGGGATGGTGACTATGGTTCCTTAAGTCTTATTTGATGGCCCGAAAAAATTAAAACGCAAAACAACGTGGAACAGTCATTAGAGGGCGGTATCTATGGTTCTCAAGGTCGTATTTGATGGCCCGACAATTTTTTAAGCAATCCGCGCCCGGGGATCCTGGCCCACTCGGAATGTGTGGGCTATAGCACACACAAATATGGGAATCGTACGGAATTCTAGTGTTTTGGCCGTAAAATGCAAAACATGAGGAAAGGTCATGGCGGGGTGGTGACTATGGTTCCTTAGGTCATATTTAATGGACCGAAAGTTTTTTAGGGAATCCAGTTCCGGGGGCCCCTACCCACTGGGGAGGGGTGGCCTATAGTAAACGAAAATATGGGAATCATGCAAACTTCTAGTGTTTTGGCCCAAAAAAGCAAAATATGAGGAACGATCATGGCGGGGCAGTGACTATGGTTCCTTAGGTCGGATTTGACGGCCCGGAAAAATTTTAGGCGATCGGGGTCCCGGAGTCCCGGGACCACTTGGAAGGCGTGGGCTATAGCACACGAAAATATGGGAATCAGGCGAAATTCTAATTTTTTGGCCGTAAAACGCAAAATATGAGGAATGGTAATGGCGGGGCGGTAACTATGGTTCGTTAGGTCGTATTTCATTGCTCGGAAAATTTTTAGACGTTCGGGGTCCGGGGGCCCATGCACACTTGGAAGGCGTATAGCACACAAAAATATGGGAATCGGGCGGAATTCTAGTTTTTTGGCCGTAAAATGCAAAACATGAGGAAAGGTCATGGCGGGGCGGTGACTATGGTTCCTTAGGTCGTATTTTATGGTCCGTAAAAATCTTAGGCGATCGGGGTCTAGGGGTTCCGGGACCACTTGAAGGCGTGGGCTAGCACACGAAAATATGGGAATCGGGCATAATTCTAGTTTTTTGGCCGTAAAATGCAAAACATGAGGAAAGCTCATGGCGGGGTCGGTGACTATGGTTCCTTAGGTCGTATTGGATGGCCCGGAAAAATGTTAGGCGTTCGGGGTCCGAGGGTCCCGGGACCACTTGAAAGGCGTGGGCAAATGAAAATATGAGAATCAGACGGAATTATAGTTTTTTGGCCGAAAAATTCAAAAAATGAGGAACGATCATGGCAGGGAGGTGACTATGGTTCCTTAGGTCTTATTTGATGGCCTAGAAAATTTTTAGGCGATCGGTGTCCGGGGGTTCCGGGACCA
This sequence comes from Nicotiana tomentosiformis, assembly GCF_000390325.3. NCBI lineage: Eukaryota > Viridiplantae > Streptophyta > Magnoliopsida > Solanales > Solanaceae > Nicotiana > Nicotiana tomentosiformis. Next base: position 6,100 of record NW_027174708.1, on the reverse strand, counting down.
CTTGAAGGTGTGGGCTATATAGCACACGAAAATATGGGAATCACGCGGAAATCTATTGTTTTGGCCGTAAAATGTAAAAAATGAGGAACGATCATGGCGGGATGGTGACTATGGTTCCTTAAGTCTTATTTGATGGCCCGAAAAAATTAAAACGCAAAACAATGTTAAACGATCATGGTAGGGCGGTATCTATGGTTCTCAAGGTCGTATTTGATGGCCCGAAATTTTTTTAAGCAATCCGCGTCCGGGGATCCTGGCCCACTCGGAATGTGTGGGCTATAGCACACGCAAATATGAGAATCGGACGGAATTCTAGTATTTTGGCCGTAAAATGCAAAACATGAGGAAAGGTCAGGGCGGGGTGGTGACTATGGTTCCTTAGGTCGTATTTAATGGCCCGAAAGTTTTTTAGGGAATCCAGTTCCGGGGGCCCTTACCCACTGGGGAGGCGTGGGAGTAAACGAAAATATGGGAATCATGCAAACTTCTAGTTTTTTGGCCCAAAAAAGCAAAATATGGGGAACAATCATGGCGGGGCGGTGACTATGGTTCCTTAGGTCGTATTTGATGGACCGAAAAAATTTTAGGCGATCGGGGTCCCGTAGTGCCGGGACCACTTGGAAGGCGTGGGCTATAGCACACGAAAATATGGGAATCAGGCGAAATTCTAATTTTTTGGCCATGAAACGCAAAATATGAGGAATGGTAATGGCGGGGCGGTAACTATGGTTCTTTAGGTCGTATTTCATTGCCTGGAAAATTTTTAGACGTTCGGGGTCTGGGGGCCCACGCACACTTGGAAGGCGTGGGCTATAGCACAGGAAAATATGGGAAACGGGCGAACTTCTAGTTTTTTGGCCGTAAAATGCAAAACATGAGGAAAGGTCATGGCGGGGCGGTGACTATGGTTCCTTAGGTCGTATTTTATGGTCCGGAAAAATCTTAGGCGATCGGGGTCCGGGGGTCCCGGGACCACTTGGAAGGCGTGGGCTATAGCACACGAAAATATGGGAATCGGTCGGAATTCTAGTTTTTTTGTCAGGAAATGCAAAAAATAAGGAACGATCATGGCGGTGCGGTGACTATGGTTCCTTAGGTCGTATATGATGGCCCGAAAATATTTTAGGGGATCCGGGTCCAGGGGTCCTGGGACCACTTGGAAGGCGTGGGCTATAGCACATGAAAATTTGGGAAGCGGGCGGAATTCTAGTTTTTTTGCCGTAAAATGCAAAAAATGAGGAACGATCATGGCGGGGTGTTGACTATGGTTCCTTAAGTCTTATTTGATGGCCCGAAAAAATTAAAACGCAAAACAACGTGGAACGGTCATGGTAGGGCGGTATCTATGGTTCTCAAGGTCGTATTTGATGGCCCGAAAATTTTTTAAGCAATCCGCGTCCGGGGATCCTGGCCCACTCGGAATGTGTGGGCTATAGCACACGCAAATATGGGAATCGAACGGAATTCTAGTGTTTTGGCCGTAAAATGCAAAACATGAGGAAAGGTCATGGCGGGGTGGTTGCTATAGTTCCTTAGGTCGTATTTAAAGGCTCGAAAGGTTTTTAGGGAATCCAGTTCCGGGGGCCCCTACCCACTGGGGAGGCGTGGGCTATAGTAAACGAAAATATGGGAATCATGCAAACTACTAGTTTTTTGGCCCAAAAAAGCAAAATATGAGGAACGATCATGGCGGGGCGGTGACTATGGTTCCTTAGGTCATATTTGATGGCCCGGAAAAATTTTAGGCGATCGGGGTCCCGGAGTCCCGGGACGACTTGGAAGGCGTGGGCTATAGCACACGAAAATATGGGAATCAGGTGAAATTCTAATTTTTTGGCCGTAAAACGCAAAATATGAGGAATGGTAATGGCGGGGCGGTAACTATGGTTCTTTAGGTCGTATTTCATGGCCCGGAAAATTTTTAGACGTTCGGGGTCCGGGGGCCCACGCACACTTGGAAGGCGTGGGCTATAGCACAGGAAAATATAGGAAACGGGCGAACTTCTAGTTTTTTGGCCGTAAAATGCAAAACATGAGGAAAGGTCATGGCGGGGCGGTGACTATGGTTCCTTAGGTCGTATTTTATGGTCCGGAAAAATCTTAGGCGATCGGGGTCCGGGGGTTCCGGGACCACTTGAAGGCGTGGGCTAGCACACGAAAATATGGGAATCGGGCATAATTCTAGTTTTTTGGCCGTAAAATGCAAAACATGAGGAAAGCTCATGGCGGGGTTAGTGACTATGGTTCCTTAGGTCGTATTGGATGGCCCGGAAAAATGTTAGGCGTTCGGGGTCCGAGGGTCCCGGGACCACTTGAAAGGCGTAGGCAAACGAAAATATGGGAATCGGACGGAATTATAGTTTTTTGGCCGAAAAATTCAAAAAATGAGGAACGATCATGGCAGGGAGGTGACTATGGTTCCTTAGGTCTTATTTGATGGCCTAGAAAATTTTTAGGCGATCGGTGTCCGGGGGTTCCGGGACCACTTGAAGGTGTGGGCTATATAGCACACGAAAATATGGGAATCACGCGGAAATCTATTGTTTTGGCCGTAAAATGTAAAAAATGAGGAACGATCATGGCGGGAAGGTGACTATGGTTCCTTAAGTCTTATTTGATGGCCCGAAAAAATTAAAACGCAAAACAATGTTAAACGATCATGGTAGGGCGGTATCTATGGTTCTCAAGGTCGTATTTGATGGCCCGAAAATTTTTTAAGCAATCCGCGTCCGGGGATCCTGGCCCACTCGGAATGTGTGGGCTATAGCACACGCAAATATGGGAATCGAACGGAATTCTAGTGTTTTGGCCGTAAAATGCAAAACATGAGGAAAGGTCATGGCGGGGTGGTTGCTATAGTTCCTTAGGTCGTATTTAAAGGCTCGAAAGGTTTTTAGGGAATCCAGTTCCGGGGGCCCCTACCCACTGGGGAGGGGTGGCCTATAGTAAACGAAAATATGGGAATCATGCAAACTTCTAGTGTTTTGGCCCAAAAAAGCAAAATATGAGGAACGATCATGGCGGGGCAGTGACTATGGTTCCTTAGGTCGGATTTGACGGCCCGGAAAAATTTTAGGCGATCGGGGTCCCGGAGTCCCGGGACCACTTGGAAGGCGTGGGCTATAGCACACGAAAATATGGGAATCAGGCGAAATTCTAATTTTTTGGCCGTAAAACGCAAAATATGAGGAATGGTAATGGCGGGGCGGTAACTATGGTTCGTTAGGTCGTATTTCATTGCTCGGAAAATTTTTAGACGTTCGGGGTCCGGGGGCCCATGCACACTTGGAAGGCGTATAGCACACAAAAATATGGGAATCGGGCGGAATTCTAGTTTTTTGGCCGTAAAATGCAAAACATGAGGAAAGGTCATGGCGGGGCGGTGACTATGGTTCCTTAGGTCGTATTTTATGGTCCGTAAAAATCTTAGGCGATCGGGGTCTAGGGGTTCCGGGACCACTTGAAGGCGTGGGCTAGCACACGAAAATATGGGAATCGGGCATAATTCTAGTTTTTTGGCCGTAAAATGCAAAACATGAGGAAAGCTCATGGCGGGGTCGGTGACTATGGTTCCTTAGGTCGTATTGGATGGCCCGGAAAAATGTTAGGCGTTCGGGGTCCGAGGGTCCCGGGACTACTTGAAAGGCGTGGGCAAACGAAAATATGAGAATCAGACGGAATTATAGTTTTTTGGCCGAAAAATTCAAAAAATGAGGAACGATCATGGCAGGGAGGTGACTATGGTTCCTTAGGTCTTATTTGATGGCCTAGAAAATTTTTAGGCGATCGGTGTCCGGGGGTTCCGGGACCACTTGAAGGTGTGGGCTATATAGCACACGAAAATATGGGAATCACGCGGAAATCTATTGTTTTGGCCGTAAAATGTAAAAAATGAGGAACGATCATGGCGGGATGGTGACTATGGTTCCTTAAGTCTTATTTGATGGCCCGAAAAAATTAAAACGCAAAACAATGTTAAACGATCATGGTAGGGCGGTATCTATGGTTCTCAAGGTCGTATTTGATGGCCCGAAAATTTTTTAAGCAATCCGCGTCCGGGGATCCTGGCCCACTCGGAATGTGTGGGCTATAGCACACGCAAATATGGGAATCGGACGGAATTCTAGTGTTTTGGCCGTAAAATGCAAAACATGAGGAAAGGTCAGGGCGGGGTGGTGACTATGGTTCCTTAGGTCGTATTTAATGGCCCGAAAGTTTTTTAGGGAATCCAGTTCCGGGGGCCCTTACCCACTGGGGAGGCGTGGGAGTAAACGAAAATATGGGAATCATGCAAACTTCTAGTTTTTTGGCCCAAAAAAGCAAAATATGGGGAACGATCATGGCGGGGCGGTGACTATGGTTCCTTAGGTCGTATTTGATGGACCGAAAAAATTTTAGGCGATCGGGGTCCCGTAGTGCCGGGACCACTTGGAAGGCGTGGGCTATAGCACACGAAAATATGGGAATCAGGCGAAATTCTAATTTTTTGGCCATAAAACGCAAAATATGAGGAATGGTAATGGCGGGGCGGTAACTATGGTTCTTTAGGTCGTATTTCATTGCCTGGAAAATTTTTAGACGTTCGGGGTCTGGGGGCCCACGCACACTTGGAAGGCGTGGGCTATAGCACAGGAAAATATGGGAAACGGGCGAACTTCTAGTTTTTTGGCCGTAAAATGCAAAACTTGAGGAAAGGTCATGGCGGGGCGGTGACTATGGTTCCTTAGGTCGTATTTTATGGTCCGGAAAAATCTTAGGCGATCGGGGTCCGGGGGTCCCGGGACCACTTGGAAGGCGTGGGCTATAGCACACGAAAATATGGGAATCGGTCGGAATTCTAGTTTTTTTGTCAGGAAATGCAAAAAATAAGGAACGATCATGGCGGTGCGGTGACTATGGTTCCTTAGGTCGTATATGATGGCCCGAAAATATTTTAGGGGATCCGGGTCCAGGGGTCCTGGGACCACTTGGAAGGCGTGGGCTATAGCACATGAAAATTTGGGAAGCGGGCGGAATTCTAGTTTTTTTGCCGTAAAATGCAAAAAATGAGGAACGATCATGGCGGGGTGGTGACTATGGTTCCTTAAGTCTTATTTGATGGCCCGAAAAAATTAAAACGCAAAACAACGTGGAACGGTCATGGTAGGGCGGTATCTATGGTTCTCAAGGTCGTATTTGATGGCCCGAAAATTTTTTAAGCAATCCGCGTCCGGGGATCCTGGCCCACTCGGAATGTGTGGGCTATAGCACACGCAAATATTGGGAATCGAACGGAATTCTAGTGTTTTGGCCGTAAAATGCAAAACATGAGGAAAGGTCATGGCGGGGTGGTTGCTATAGTTCCTTAGGTCGTATTTAAAGGCTCGAAAGGTTTTTAGGGAATCCAGTTCCGGGGGCCCCTACCCACTGGGGAGGCATGGGCTATAGTAAACGAAAATATGGGAATCATGCAAACTACTAGTTTTTTGGCCCAAAAAAGCAAAATATGAGGAACGATCATGGCGGGGCGGTGACTATGGTTCCTTAGGTCATATTTGATGGCCCGGAAAAATTTTAGGCGATCGGGGTCCCGGAGTCCCGGGACGACTTGGAAGGCGTGGGCTATAGCACACGAAAATATGGGAATCAGGCGAAATTCTAATTTTTTGGCCGTAAAACGCAAAATATGAGGAATGGTAATGGCGGGGCGGTAACTATGGTTCTTTAGGTCGTATTTCATGGCCCGGAAAATTTTTAGACGTTCGGGGTCCGGGGGCCCACGCACACTTGGAAGGCGTGGGCTATAGCACAGGAAAATATGGGAAACGGGCGAACTTCTAGTTTTTTAGCCGTAAAATGCAAAACATGAGGAAAGGTCATGGCGGGGCGATGACTATGGTTCCTTAGGTCATATTTTATGGTCCGGAAAAATCTTAGGCGATCGGGGTCCGGGGGTTCCGGGACCACTTGAAGGCGTGGGCTAGCACACGAAAATATGGGAATCGGGCATAATTCTAGTTTTTTGGCCGTAAAATGCAAAACATGAGGAAAGCTCATGGCGGGGTTAGTGACTATGGTTCCTTAGGTCGTATTGGATGGCCCGGAAAAATGTTAGGCGTTC